>NC_081180.1:142786875-143086875 GCF_029867415.1 Vicia villosa
TTGTGTCACTAGTGCAAAATGGAGATTAAAATATTTTCATTTTTTTAAATTAATAGCCTCAAAACCGTTTCTTTGATATTCTTGCAATTCGCATCTAAACTTGTAAAATTGTTTGACTAATCACATACCCGACTTCAACAATATAATTTTTAAACCTGATTTTTCTCTTATCAAATTTATAAATATCTAATGTTCTTTTTTAAATATTTTTCTATTTGATTTTAGTCCCGATATCAAAATTTCTTTCTACTTGATCCTGCAATTTCAAAACCATTTTAATTCGATTCTTCGTCTCATTTTGTGTGTGGAAAAATTACGTAAATTGAGGTCGTGTCACGTGGATTAGACGTTGCTAAATAATTTATAATGTTAATATATGATAGATTTTTTATTCTCAATTTTATTAATGATGTTCTATTTCGCCGCTCATTGATAAAAGCTTGTTCCTTAATAGCGACGCCATACCACTCAAATTATTTTAGTGTAAGTCCACCTGTTTCTCCATTAAAAGTGAGAAATTGGGCACACGTTCGATGTTTGCGGAAAATTAAAGCTTTCAATATTAAGGCCAACGCGCATCAAATATACCTCATGGGTTTTGTCTAACTGCCCTCATTTTTGAACTCGTCGATTCTTCTTTCTAATATGAAGTTTTCTTGATTTACACGGCATGACCATCAGGTAGTTCATCCTTCATTGATATACAATTTTGGATTTCTTAAATATTACTTTATTATTATGGGTGCGGATATAGAAATATTTATTTAAAATAAATCTAGATGGTATTTCGATGTGGAACCGAAAATCAGTAATATAAAGATGAGTAGTTTTTTTCCGTATTGTGGTGCGAGCCTTTGATGCGGTGGATCGAGGGCGTACCTGGATGATTAACACTACTAAAGTAAAGAGAGGTGTAATTTTGCTAGAAGAAATGAATGAATACATGTTATGACGAGTGACTGAGCATATATGATGGACGGTTAAAACCCTTCTCGTTTAGTCTTAGACTGTTTGGCCGATATTGCAGAGCTTTTGCCCAGCCTCGAACACATGGTAATATGTATTCACTTAAGAATGAGATCTACTGCTTTCCTTAGTAGAGTGAAGATTATCTAATGCTACCTAAGGGTGTGCAAAATATCTAAGGCCTAAATCCATTTTAAATATCCGAATATAATGAAATGGCTATCAACCAAATAATTCTTAAATGGTTGGTTACCCAACCATGTTTTATTTTTGGATCTAGTTAATATCCAAAAGCCCAAAATCCATCTGGTTCCAAATTTGACCTTTCAAATTCAATTTTATTTCAAATTTCAGAAAGCGTATTTCGCTTCATCTTCAACCTCAAGAGATTTTTCTTCTCAATTGCATCACGTTTTCAGGTAGACACATTTCCCTTAATCATAACTCATCTTTTTTCCTTAATCAAAGCTTATCCTCTACCATTTTTTTCACCACGACTTCAAGGTTTTGCTCAAATTGGTGACGATCCCTAATCCCATATTCCACTATAAATTTGCTCTACTGTAAGTTTCTTCTCAAAGTTGTTCTAGCAATTTCAAATGCATCAAATTTTGAACTCCTTTATTGACTTGTTCAAATGTCATGAGTTTAGGGATAATATAGCACTTGTGTACCAAACATGGACTATTTGCTTCTTAGTCTAATTTTAAAAAAAAATTATAATGTGAGGTTAAAAATCACAATCTACTCTAATCCAGTTCAGTATGTCTTAATTTGGTAATTGCAATTTGAATAAAGTTTTGTTTGTTAAGAATTTTAAACATATATTTAGTCATTGAAGCTATCACATGAGTTATGGTACCTTGGCATTTCTATTTACTTGTTTTAACATCATCAGTTTAGAATCCATAACAAAACTAGATTCGATCATATATCATATGTACTTGCTTTTGCATCCATTTCCAACCTAACCAAGTCCTACCTAACCAATAACATTCTTGTGGCCACTAATTCTTTTCACTCCAGTTCTGGATATATGAAAGGAGCAATAAAACCACACCACTTTCCATTTTAAGTTAAATTTAATATTGCAACCACACAAATTATGTTCATGGCTACCACCTATAATGTAATGATGAGTGATATTGAGTTTATGAATAGTAAATGTATATGGATTAAAACTGAAGATAATGCAATATTACTAGCAAAAAATAATACTTATTGTTGGCTAATTTGCTCTAGTGATTTGTTTTGTATTTTAGTTTGGTTGTTATGAATGTAATATTGTGTTTGGAGCTACCATAGGTTATGGCTTATGAATAATATTGTTGCACTACTACAAAGAATGCATTTTATGACAAAACTTTCACCTCACCTAACAAAAAACCAAGGTGTAAACCACAGATGCGTTACACTTTAATTTTTTTTTTAAATACTATATGTTCCCTTGGTTGAGCTGACAACCTAGAATTTGTCAACAAATTTGATGCTTTGCAAATTAAAACGTAAAAAACAGGTTAAATTTAAATTTTTGCAAATGTACTTTACCCCCTCGATTTTTTAACAAAAATCAGGATAAAAATTAACGCAGTTTTAAAAATCCAAAAAATACAGTGGTTGGGGATCGAACGCATTACTAGTGCCACTTTCCCCTCGATTTTTCAAAAACAGATGGGTAAAATGGTTGATTTTCATGTCGACCTCCGTTACCTTGCTTGGGTAACCGAGGTTATATCCCTTTCTCATCCAAGGTGAAGTGTGATTATTTCTAGTAGTGTTCTCAAAGTAAATCAAGCATTTCCAAGAAATAACCATTGTTTGCTTGCTTGACTATTTGTTTTATTTTGTTCTGAATTAGAATATGAAGGACTGTGTTTTTTTACTTGCAGTTTGGAGTCATGTTTTAGGCACCGATGATGTTGTTGATGGAATGGACATTGCCCTCGGAAAATGTATTATGTCTGATATGTGTTTGTTTGAAACTTGTATCCTCTTTGAAAATATATTGTTTGGATTTCTCATGCTAACATAATTGAAGTATAGCAAGAAATTCTTGACCAAAATATCGCCAAAGTATGTCAAAATTAAAATTTTCATAATTAATATTACTGATTTTAAATATATGATTTTTGTTGTTGTAAAAATTGGGTCTTAAAAACAAAATTTAAAAAATAACCAAATTTTAAATAAATTAAAACTGGATAAATATCAGTTTTAAAAATAAATTGATTTTCAAACAAAAAATAAAGTGGTTTGTATCCAAATTCAAAAATTACCAGTTTAAGACTATTTTTTAAAATTACTAGTTTAAAACTGGAGTTGTAAGAAAATGGTTGTGTAACCATAACCGAATAAATAGTCGTTTGATTTGAAATGTGGTTATGCTTATAAATCCAAACCATTTTAATGGTTTAAAATTGGTTATGATTTGGTTTCTAAAAATAACCAACCATGCGAATCCCAACTGCTACTTTTTTATTCACATGCTATGGGAATTACTCTTTCTTATTTTAAAAAATTAATCATGAAATAATATCCTTTTGTAATAATCTTTTTGGAGAAGCAATCATGTATACACATTAATTTCTTAGAGGGACCAGGTTAGATCATAATCCTTAAGAAGTCAGTAACAGTTATTATTGAGGCTTTCCTTGAGTGACTAAGTTTAGTTAGAATACTCGAGATGTCATTAACAATTTTTCTTTTAGTTGTAATTCCTTGAGGGGGTAAAGGTTCAGTCAGGATCCTTGAGAAGACATCGAAGGGTAGTCTTTGTGGTTGTGATCATGGAATTGATTATTGGATTAAGTCCTTATTGATAAGGAAAAATTATTGTGGTGGGTGGACTGGACTAACCTAGTTAACGGTGATCCAGGATAAAAATACTTGTGTCTTTAATTATTTTAGTTTACTTTATGCATGAGTATTGTTTGAAGTTCGGGAGTTTGAAAATATTTAATTCTAGAAACCCAATTCAAAACTCTTTTTCTTGTGGTTCATTGAACCTTCATTTTTTTAGTTGCGATTTGAGGTAAAATCCTACACCCATAACAGTCTCGTGGGATTTAGGAACTTAAAACACTCTACAAAGAGGATTGATGTCGTGATGTTTCAGAAATCGGACTTCGGTGATGGAATGTGTCACCCAAGTTATAAGAAGTTTGGGAGCGAAGAGGTATGATAATGGATTGTTTGGAATGTGATTGATTTGAAGATGATGAGTTTTAGAGCGGAATTTCCGTAAGAAAAACGCAAGAAAGTTGTTGAATCGTCATGAAACTTCGAAAATTCATAACTAGAGTTTTGGACATCCGATTTGAGTTCCGTTTGAGGTGTAGGAAAGATAACGAGATGAGATTTTTTATAAAAATGGTTGCAGCAGCGTAACATATTTAATTGTGACAGGGTGATGTTGGAAAGAGGTGCAGCTATGGTTACACTTGTCCTTAGAACTAGACTTGTCCGTTGGTACCGCACGAGACGTCAATGTCTGAGTTGAACGGATTGAAGGAATAATTAAAAGGTTTGTTGAGAAGTAATTTTAGGAATTAAATGTACCATTTGAGGAGTTTTGGAGATATCGTATAGAGTGTCGCTGCATGATGTCGATGTTGCATTTCGGATGACGATGGAAAATTCATATCTTGAGTTCCGAGTGTCGGATTAATGTGCCGTTTAAACCTACGAAGAGGAGAGATTAAGTTCTACCTTATGGGATAGTTATAAATACAGTAGAGTGATCCTATGAGGAGATATTCTGAAGTCGGTTAAGGAAGCGTGAAACTTGTTGAATAGGAATGCCTACTACCGCGATTGTTTGAAACGAAATTGAGTAGAACATGTTGTTGATGAATAAGTTAATGATACCCATGGCAAATTGAAGAAAATGTTCTTTCATATGTACCATTATATTATAATCATCAGCTTTAAACTTATTTTATAATTTATAAATATATATTAAGATCTTTGAACAAACAATCCAAACTATCAATTTTGTTACTTGTGTAATTCATATTCTACAATCTTAACCATCAAAACAACAATCAAGATTGTAGAATTTGAAATACACGAGTAAGAAAATAGAACTGAAAAGCTGGGTTATATATACCACAAACCCCATACACATACACTTGAATAACTTAATCTTTTTGGGAGAAATGGTATAGTTAGATAATTTTCTTGTAAGTCTTTCTCATCATTTTTAAATCGCAACATTTCCCAGGGAGTGGGAATTTCATTCAAACGAATAGGTTTATAGCACTACGAATTCTTCACAAACACACATGCAATTAGAATTTTGTATGGGGTTTTTATTAAACAACCACGCTTGGATTTATCACTACCATATCTCTTCACGCGGCCTTCCTCTTTCACTATTAATTGAAAAAGGCTTTCTAGAAATTTTGTATCCAATTTAGACTATAACACCTTTTTTTTTTTATCGAAATTACATTCTTTTACAATGATGTTTTTTAAAAGAAACTTGTATCTTTGTAAGTTGCCATTGTATCATATTTTAAATTGATTTCCAATTTTTACATTTATCCCTCATATGCACATACTTATTTTCAAACAAACATTTGATCGGATACATTTTTATCTAGGAACTTTATTGAATCTCTGAATTTGTGTTGTACATTATCAATATTATTTATGTTGTGACATTTTCTTTTCGTCCACGTTGTAAGAAAGCTTCTTCGAAGGACTATATTATTTGTCATCTTACAAACATCATTCACCTCTTCAGATTTCAAATGCCATAAATATTTATGACCTTCAAATAGTTAAGTTGTGACTGTGTTGCAAAGATTGAAAATCCAAGAAAAGAAAAATAAGGGTTTCCTCCTCCAAGAAAAACTTTGGGAGGACCAAGTGAAGATTTTTGCAGACGATGTTTGGGGTTCTGATTCCTTCGGTTATATCAAGGGATCAAACAAGGGACTTATAGCAGGGTTAAGTGAAGACTATTGTTGATAGGAGCCTGGAACAAATTTTGGATCTAAGAAGGTGAACTGAATCAAGGTCGAGTGAAGATCTTGTTGAATTCAGTGTTATGAGTTGTATAAATCAGAAGAAAAATATTAAGATTGAAGTTGTTTATTTGTTTATTTTAGTGTCCAACATTATTTGACATTATTTTATTCTATTTAAATTTACTTTGTAAAAATTTTATATAGTGGAAGAATAACAAATTTCCAATAAGAATTTATTGGAGACTGAATTAGGTACAAGCAAGGACAAATGAATTGAACCAGTATAAATTATGGTTCAATTTACTCTACCCCTCTATTCAAATTTCTGTGTATATTTGTATGATCTTAAGATTTATCTGCTTTCTAGGTTTTTGTATGGAGCTAGGCTTATTACTTATAGTAATTTCATGTAGTAAACATAGGTCCAGCATAGATTAAGTCTGTAAAAAAATATTTATTTTGATTACAGTTGTAAAAACTTGTCATATTAGATTTATATTTCAGTTAATAAAGTTAAATTTAAAAGTCCCATCTAAATTAAACTCGATTAATTGACGCATTGCTTGTTTAGCATCTTCATCTATCATTTTCATGATATTTTCTAACTATAGTGTAAATCAAGAAATCAATCCAAATGCAACTTTTGTGGAATCCTCTACCAAGCTTTTTGAAAACTCTAATTTTTTAGAAAACATTTTGAAATATGTTTTCGGGAAAAGGTTTATCCAACATCCCCTTCGAGACCATTCTACACCCATATTCTACCCAACACTCAACACTAAAACAGTCATAAAAGTGTTGAAAAAAACCTAAAGCAATTTAGATGGGTCAAAAAATAGCTTTGACGATTTGTGAATCATCATCAACCAAGCATTTCATCATATGCATTTCTGATCTTGGACCCTTATAGAATCTCTGAATTTGTGTCGTACATTATCAATATGATTGATATTATTTGCATTGTGATATTTCACTTTCCATTCTTCATATAAACCGGTATTGAAGTGGGTATCATAATATTAAATTTAAGTTATGTTAAATATCATGTTGAATTTCAAAATGAAACATAATATAAATAATATAAATAGTTTTCAAATTATTTATTTAAAGACATTACTACTAAATAATAGATCTTTAAATATATTAACAACTCAGGCTAAAATTTTATAATAAATAAGTTTAAGACTAAAAAAAGTTGTATGACAAGTATCATCATGTAAAATCTAAAACTAATTTTTCTTCCTAAAATCAAACATAAGAATTGCAAAACTGAAATCAACCAAACTTTATCACAAGTCTACCAAATACACATAAAATGTGTGTATGAAGTGCAAATATTTGTATAACCTCAACTTATTTTTCTCTCGCCAAAGATTTTAGGTATTGCCTGTTCATATTTGTAAAAAGAAAAGCTCTTGATAAAAATTCACTTCATTAAAATATTTTATAAAGAGATTTATTCTTAATACTTACTAACACATAAAGAAAAACTGACAATAGTAGAAAAAACTCTCATGAGAATTTCATGCCAATTACCCAGATCCACCCAACGGCAGACCACATGCCACGTCGTGTTCCACACACGTGAACTTATCAACCATCTCCCTTAGTTAAAATGGAAAACACACCACTTCACTAGTCTTCAAAACCTTTTCCATTCAAACTTGGATAAAATGAACGCCAGAGAGGGATATGGCATTTCCCCTCATATGCAAGGGGATTGCTTTATTAGCACTAAAGCAATGGTGGATGCTTGGTTGTTAGTAAAAATTAACAATTGACACCCTTTTAAGTTAGTTGGGCCTATTTCGCTTAAGGAATTATGTTTTTGTTTGTTTAACTATCATTTTCTGCGTGGTGCCTCCTTAACTTTTTTAGTTGCAGTGGGCCGAAAGAAAATCTTTGCGACAAGCGGCCTTTTACGCATTGCTTGTCCACCATCTTCATCTCTCGTTTTTATAATACTTTCTAGCGACAGTGTAAATCCTAAAAGCAATCGAAGCGCATATTTTGTAAAATCCTTTGCAAATCTTTTTTAACACTCTGATTTTGAAGAAAATGTTTTGAAGTTGGTTTTTGGCAAAAAACATCCAACATCCCCTTCTAGAGCATTCTACACAATCGTATTCTACCCAACATCCATCACCAAAACAACCAAAAAGGTGTTAAACAAGTTAATGTAATTAATATGGGTCAAAAAATATCTTTGACAATTTGTGAATCATCAATTAATATTTAGCTATACACATATTTATTTTAAATTAAGCATTTCATCATATGTAGATATGATATTGGCCCCATCATAGAATCTATGGACTTGTGTTGTGCATTACCATGACGATTGACATTATTTTCCTTGCGACATTTTACTTTTCATTCTTTGTATAAAAACTAGAATTGATAGAAATTCACTTCATTTAAATATTTTATAAACCAATTAATTCTTAAGACTTACTAAAACATAAAAAAGATAAGTAAGAAAAAGAACTCTAAATCTCAGAACAAAATTCTTTTTCAGCATTTTCTTGTATTGTTTATTTATTCCTTTCTTTAAGGTTTTAATAGAAGAAATTGATTTCTATTATTTCCACCTGTTGGAGACAATGAATACACAGTACATATTTGGAGCCCTATTATTTCCACCTGTTGGAGACAATGAATACACAGTACATATTTGGAGCCACGGTTTCGACTTTCACACGGTATGATCGGATCGTAGAGTGACAGATGACTAGACAATCTAATATCTAATGCCGCTCGCTTGAATTTTCATGAATGAATAAAATCGTAGAAAATTATTTTACTATTAAGATCCATGAGTTATGTTTTAGAATAGTATGTTACTCTTATATTTTTTGAGTATTTATAATTTCATCCATGAGTTCTACTATTAAGATCCATGAGTTGTGTTTTAGAATATTATTTTACTCTTATATTTTGAGTATTTACAATTTCATCCATGAGTTCTATATGTTTTAGAATATTTGAGTATTTATAATTTCATTAACAACCATGAGTTCTACTATTAAGATCCATGATTTATGTTTTAGAATACTATTTTACTCTTATATTTTGAGTATTTATAATTTCATTAACATCCATCATGCATGAGTTCTACACTAAAGCAATTTTATAAGTAACCACAGTGGAATTAATGCCACATTGGGAGTTCTACAATAAAGCAATTTTTAAGGAACGAAAGTGGTATTAAAAATCCCACATCGGTAGAAGATTCTGCAACTTGGGATAGTCAAGAGAGTTTTGTTTCACACTATAGAATGTCATTAAAATAAAATAAATTTTATAGAATATTAAGAATTGCTAGAGAAAATTAAACTTGAATTGGTGGGGTGCGCCAGCAATTGCTATAGTGCAACGCAAGAGCGACACGCGAGAGGCCCAATAGCAAGCTACTGTGGTGGACTCTCCCCCTCAAGAAATAAATTTAATATCGTGTGGACCATTGGCCCACATATCAGATATTAAACTGATAAGAACAGATACTACACTTGATCTTAGCCAAAAGGCCGAGAAAGGTATGCTTATTACCTTCTCTGGCTTTGCTTTTTATATTACACATTTTCTCTGTTTCTTCCTTTGTTTCCCGATGTGGGACTTCAGTCAGTACACAATTTTGAACTTCAACTTACAGGGTAAAGCACTCGACCACTGTTTCTTTTCTCTTACTAAAACAACAAACTTCTCTCTCATCTTCTTTACTTTGAATTTGAATTTGTTACTGCTTCAGCAATCTAAGACCACCCCCTTGCTGTGCTTCACTTCTTCCTCATCAATCTAAGACCACCCCCTACTGTGCTTCACTTCTTCCTATTAGCATCAATTAATCATTGAGGAAGCTATTAACATCCCAAGTATTCCTCAAACTAACTCACCTTTTTCTTTCTTTCAATTCCTGTAACATCGTCAATCAATCAAACACCCCTTATTCTATCTTTACTTTACTGCTTCATTTCTTCCTCCAATAACCTTATACTATCTTTACTGCTTCATTTCTTCCTATAACCATGCATCAATAAGGGGTATGGAACTATATAATTTACCTTAATTTCTGTCCCCCCTATATCTAACAATCTTTATCATTCAACATCAAACATGGATTACCAAAACTCTAGGTGGGAACGGACCAATTACAACAACACACATAAACCCATATATTGTTTTGTTTATCATCATGGGCTGCTTCCATATTGTTTATCATTCATGCATGCCCTCACTACTTCTTTTCTCACGCCTATGTATTTCTAACCATTCTAAATCAACTTAATATTCTTTCTATTCAAAATCAACTTAATATTCTTCAAATTATTCTTTCTATTCAAAATCAACTTTATTTTGTTTAAATAAATTATTCTTTCTATTCAAAATCAACTTAATATTCTTTAAATAAATTATTCTTTCTATTCAAAATCAACTTAATTTATTTTAAATAAATTATTCTTTCAATTCAAAATCATCAAATTAATATTGTGTCACTAGTGCAAAATGGAGATTAAAATATTTTCATTTTTTTAAATTAATAGCCTCAAAACCGTTTCTTTGATATTCTTGCAATTCGCATCTAAACTTGTAAAATTGTTTGACTAATCACATACCCGACTTCAACAATATAACTTTTAAACCTTATTTTTCTCTTATCAAATTTATAAATATCTAATGTTCTTTATTAAATATTTTTCTATTTGATTTTAGTCCCGATATCAAAATTTCTTTCTACTTGATCCTGCAATTTCAAAACCATTTTAATTCGATTCTTCGTCTCATTTTGTGTGTGGAAAAATTACGTAAATTGAGGTCGTGTCACGTGGATTAGACGTTGCTAAATAATTTATAATGTTAATATATGATAGATTTTTTATTCTCAATTTT
Source organism: Vicia villosa (assembly GCF_029867415.1). NCBI lineage: Eukaryota > Viridiplantae > Streptophyta > Magnoliopsida > Fabales > Fabaceae > Vicia > Vicia villosa. The sequence goes on from NC_081180.1 coordinate 142,797,702, forward strand.
ATTAATGATGTTCTATTTCGCCGCTCATTGATAAAAGCTTGTTCCTTAATAGCGACGCCATACCACTCAAATTATTTTAGTGTAAGTCCATCTGTTTCTCCATTAAAAGTGAGAAATTGGGCACACGTTCGATGTTTGCGGAAAATTAAAGCTTTCAATATTAAGGCCAACGCGCATCAAATATACCTCATGGGTTTTGTCTAGCTGCCCTCATTTTTGAACTCGTCGATTCTTCTTTCTAATATGAAGTTTTCTTGATTTACACGGCATGACCATCAGGTAGTTCATCCTTCATTGATATACAATTTTGGATTTCTTAAATATTACTTTATTATTATTATGGGTGCGGATATAGTAATATTTATTTAAAATAAATCTAGATGGTATTTCGATGTGGAACCGAAAATCAGTAATATAAAGATGAGTAGTTTTTTTCCGTATTGTGGTGCGAGCCTTCGATGCGGTTGATCGAGGGCGTACCTGGATGATTAACACTACTAAAGTAAATAGAGGTGTAATTTTGCTAGAAGAAATGAATGAATACATGTTATGACGAGTGACTGAGCATCTATGAAGCACCGACACCTCTGAAACCAAGTGTGTCGATGTCCTTGTCGATGACGGACACCTGCACTGACACTTGCAATTACATTTAATTTATTCATTTTTTCAAATTATTAACGGTGTCGTCGTGTCAGTGTCGGGGTCGATTTAGTGGTGTTCGTGCTTCATAGCTGAGCATATATGATGGACGGTTAAAACCCTTCTCGTTTAGTCTTAGACTATTTGGCCGATTTTGCAGAGCTTTTGACCGGCCTCGAACACATGGTAATATGTATTCACTTGAGAATGAGATCTACTGCTCCCCTTAGTAGAGTTAAGATTATCTTATGCTACCTAAGGGTGTGCAAAATATAATCACATGCCCGACTTCAACAATATAATTTTTAAACCAGATTTTTCTCTTAACAAATTTATAAATATCTAATATTCTTTTTTAAATACTATATATCTCTTAAATATTTGTCAATTTGATTTTAGTCCCGATATCAAAAATTCTTTCTACTTGATCCTGCAATTTTTATAACCATTTTAATTCGGTTCCTCGTCTCATTTTATGTGTGGAAAAACACATAAATTGATGTTGTGTCACGTGGGATTAGATGTTGCTAAATACTACTTTCTAATGTTAATATATGATAGATTTTTTATCATATTTCGCCACTCATTGACAAACCTTTGTTCCCTAATAACGGCGCAATAACACTCAAATTATTTAAGTGTAAATCCATATGTTTCTCCAACAAAAGTAAGAAATTGGGCACATGTTCGATGTTTGTGGCAAAACTTCCAATCTCTAGGCCAACATGCATCAAATATACCTCGCGGGTTTTGTCTAGTTGCCATCATTTTTTAAGTCGCCAATTCTTCTTTCTAATATGAAGTTTTCTTGATTTACATGGGATGGCCATCAGGTAGTTCCTTCTTCATTTCGCTGATATATAGTTTTCAATTTACAAAAATATTATTCTATTATTATGGGTGTGGATTTAGAACAAATTTAGATGGTATTTTGATGTGGAACAAAATATCAGTAATGTAAAGAAAATATATTTGTCTGTACAGTGGTACGAGCCTTGGATGCGGTGGAGCGGAGGCGTACCTAAATCTGGATGGTTAACACTTCAACAGTATATAGATATGTAATTTTGCTATAGTAACTGAATGAATACATGTTATGACATGTGGCTGAGCATATATCATAGACGGTTAAAACCCTTCTCGTTTAGTCCTACAGTGTTGGACTAGTTTTATTGAGCTTTTGATCGGCCTCGAACACGTGGTAATATGTATTCTCTTAAGAAAGGGATTTACTACTTTTCTTAGTAGAGTTGTGACTATCTTGTGCTACTTAGGGGTGTGAAAATATCCAAGGCCCAAATCTATTTTAAATATTCGGATATAATGAAATGATCATCAACCGAATAATGATGCTCGCTTCATCTTCAATCTCAAGACACTTTTCTTCTCAATTACTTCACGTTTTAAAGTAGACTCTGTTAGAACAAGATTTGTTCTGATCAATTATCTTAGTTTTGATGATAACAATAATATGAATTTTGCTTAAGATAATATGGTACTCTAATCCAATGCAATTTCCTTTTCAGGAAATATATAAAGAGTATGCATAATTCAGCGCTCAGAAGCTTTGTCTCAAAGGGTTCAGCATGCAACATCAGAACATGGTCTGGCAAGACATCAGAAGATGGTCGAAGCAGAATCAGAACATGGGTCTATGGAAGCATCAGAAGAACATGAGATCAGAAGCACTGAAGTTCTGATGGTATCACGCTCAGAAGCACTTCAAGGTCAGAAGATCAGAAGATGCTTTGCACCAAGCTGTTTGACTCTGATGATATTCAAACGTTGTATTCACAAACATCAGATCAGAAGGAAGTACATGTGGCAGGCTACGCTGACTGATAAAAGGAACGTTAGAAGCTATTAAAGGCAACGTCAGTTGACACAGCGTGAACAAGGCTCGAGGTAGTTGACAAAAGCGTATAACATTAAATGCGATGCTGTACGGAACACGCAAAGCATTAAATGCTCTCAACGGTCATCTTCTCCAACGCCTATATATATGAAGTTCTGATGAGAAGCAAGGTTAACTATTCTGAACAAAAACAACTCATATTAACTTGCTGAAACTCTGTTCTATTCAAAGCTCAGAATCTTCATCTTCATCAAAGCTCACTACATTGCTGTTGTAATATATTAGTGAGATTAAGCTTAAACGTTAAGAGAAATATCACAGTTTGTGATTATAGCTTTTAAGAAGCAATTGTAATACTCTTAGAATAGATTACATTAAGTTGTAAGGAACTAGAGTGATCGTGTGGATCAGAATACTCTAGGAAGTCTTAGAGGTTATCTAAGCAGGTTGTAACTAGAGTGATCGTGTGGATCAGAATACTCTAGAAAGTCTTAGAGGGTATCTAAGCAGTTGTTCCTGGAGTGAGCAGTGTGTGATCAGAAGACTCTGGAAGACTTAGTTGCTGACTAAGTGGAGAACCATTGTAATCCGTGCGATTAGTGGATTAAATCCTCAGTTGAGGTAAATCATCTCTGCGAGGGTGGACTGGAGTAGTTTAGTTAACAACGAACCAGGATAAAAATAACTGTGCAATTTATTTTTATCGGTCAAGTTTTAAAGCTACACTTATTCAAACCCCCCCTTTCTAAGTGTTTTTCTATCCTTCAATTGGCATCAGAGCGCCGGTTCTAAGGTGCAAGCACTTAACCGTGTTTAGAAAAGATTCAGGAAGAGAAAAACGCTTCAGTAAAAGATGGCTGATGAAACTGCAAAGTCTACATCTACATCTGGCTCTGCTGAGCAACACAACGGTAACAATGGTTATACTAGACCGCCGGTATTTGATGGTGAAAACTTTGAATACTGGAAAGATAAACTGGAAAGTTACTTTCTTGGTCTAGATGGTGATCTATGGGATCTTCTGATGGATGGTTACAAACATCCGGTAAAAGCCAGTGGCGTAAAGCTGACAAGGCAAGAAATGAGTGATGATCAGAAGAAGCTTTTCAGGAATCATCATAAATGCAGAACTGTTTTGCTGAATGCTATCTCTCATGCTGAGTATGAGAAGATATCTAACAGGGAAACGGCCTATGACATATATGAGTCCTTGAAAATGACTCATGAAGGAAATGCTCAAGTCAAGGAGACTAAAGCTCTTGCTCTAATCCAGAAATATGAAGCCTTCAAGATGGAGGATGATGAAGACATTGAAAAGATGTTTTCAAGATTTCAAACTCTTACTGCTGGATTGAGAGTTCTTGACAAGGGATACACCAAGGCTGATCACGTAAAGAAGATCATCAGAAGCTTACCCAGAAGATGGGGTCCTATGGTGACTGCATTTAAGATTGCGAAGAATCTAAATGAAGTCTCTTTGGAAGAGCTGATCAGTGCCTTGAGGAGTCATGAAATTGAACTGGATGCAAACGAGCCTCAAAAGAAAGGTAAGTCTATTGCATTAAAATCCAATATCAAGAAATGCACTAACGCTTTTCAGGCTAGAGAAGAAGATCCTGAAGAATCAGAATCCGAAGAAGAAGATGAACTGTCCTTGATCTCCAGAAGGCTAAATCAACTCTGGAAGAACAAGCAAAGGAAGTTCAGAGGCGTCAGAAGTTCAAAGAAATTTGAACGTGGAGAATCTTCTGATGACAGAAGATTTGACAAGAAGAAGGTCATGTGCTATGAATGCAATGAGCCTGGACACTTCAAGAATGAATGTCCAAAACTTCTGAAAGAAAATCCCAAGAAGAAGTTTCATAAGAAGAAAGGTCTTATGGCAACCTGGGATGAGTCAGAAGATGATTCAGACTCTGAAGATGAGCAGGCCAACTGTGCGCTGATGGTGACAGAAGATGACGGATCAGAATCTACATCAGAATCAGATTCTGAAGAGGTATTTTCTGAACTTACTAGAGATGAGCTAGTTTCCAGTCTAACAGAACTTCTGGAATTCAAGTCTCAGATTAGTCTCAAATACAAAAAGCTGAAAAAGCTATTTGAATTTGAAACAAAGAAGCTTGAGTTGGAGAATTCTGAATTAAAAGAAAAATTGTTAAAATTATCCAATAATATTGGATCTTCTTCTAATTCAGAAAAATCCACTCCTAGTCTAAACCATATTCTGAAAGAATATGATTTAAGTTTCAGGAAGTTCTTATCTAGAAGTATTGGCAGAAGTCAGCTAGCTTCTATGATATATGCTGTGTCTGGAAACAAAAGAGTCGGCATTGGTTTTGAGGGTGAAACCCCATACAAACTTGAACCTGTTGATAAAATGAAAATCACATACAAGCCATTGTATGATCAGTTCAAGTATGGCCACTCACATGATATTAGGCACACTTCACATGCTCAAAGTTTTCACATTACACACACCAAAAAGCATGTGACACAACCTAGGAAATATCATGAAACTCACATTAAGAATTATCATGTTGTTCCTCCTATTGCTTACAATGTCAAACCCGAGTTCAATCAGAACTTGAGGAGAACTAACAAGAAAGGACCCAAGAAGGTGTGGGTACCAAAGAAAAAGACTATTTCTTTTGCAGATTCTCTTGGCGACAAAGAAGATAAAAGTCAACATGTCATGTCACCTGGACTCAAGTTGGTCTCAACACTTGAAGGGAAGAAGGACTGTCTTCCAAGTTCTGGTACTTAAATCTGTTGAAGAAACTATGTTTGTAGGAGATCAGAAAAGAAAGTTTATTAGTCTTGGAACCATCTGTTTTGTTTGTTTCTAAAGCAATGGTGTTTCGTTCTTGATTATTCTGAATGCTCTAAATGCTACAGAATATACAATATTGAAACATTGATTCTGGACGAATCAATAAATATCTGCAGATACAGTTTTGTCTTATCAGAAGCTGCAGAACAAAGAAGTGAATCTTCAGAAGCTGTGTATATCAGAAGGAATGGATCAGAAGATCATTCAGATTTACATCAGCACACCTCAGAAAAAGTGTTTCCAGAAGAGAAATTTGATCAATTCAGAAGCAGTGATCGGAATCAGAAGGCGTAAAGCCTATTGAATATTTCACACCTGTCATCCATTATCTGATGATGAACACGTGTCTCTATGGTCAGTACGAAGCGTGCAGTTGAAAAGACGCCGACCTAGGTAACTGTATTAAATCATTTCATTTACCATGCTATCTCTCCTAATGTCACTCGTCATTTAATGAAAATGATTTCTTTTGATTCTGAAACTATTCATTTTGTTTATTTATTTTTTTTTCATTCTCTATTTTATATTCGTCTTCTTATATTCTTTTCAAATCATATCATATATCTTTTTCGCTCCCTTGTCTCTCTTTCTTCCTGCATTCTCTCGTTTGAAAAGTTCTTAGCCGTTTTCTAAAACCCTAATCGAAAACCCAGTTTTCTTTTCTTGTTCGTTTTTTGTTCATCCATCATCCATGGCTGCCTTCTCATCCCAAAATGTTAATACATCTGTTCCTCACCATCTCCAAGAAGAAATTTTGCAACTTACTCCTGTTGTTGCATGCTCTATTCCCAAGGACAAATTAGAAGTTCTATGTGAACTTATTGTTGATTTTGACAACCTTGAAGAACATGAATTTCATCTTAAAGAAGACATCATCTTTCAAGGATGGACCTCGTTGTTTGCTGAGTTCGTTGGCCCAGTTTATCCGGATCTTGTCAAGGAGTTCTGGGCACATGCTGTGGTTGCTCCAAAATCAATACTTTCTTTCGTCCATGGAAAGTTTGTTGTTATTACTGAAAACATCCTAAGAGTGATGTTTGATCTGAAAAACCCTGAAGGGGCTTTTGAGATTGATAAAAGGGCAGATTGGGAAGATGTCCTATCCACTCTCTATCCAAATGTCAAGGAAACAAAAAGCGTCAAGGATTTGAGAGATGTCTACAAAATTTGGACAAAGATCCTTCTTGGGTGTTTCTACCATAGGAAAGGAACACATGCCTCGGATTTCATCAATAATGAGCAAAGGTATATTCTTTATTGCATTGCCACTAAGAAGAAGGTTGATGCGATCTACATTATCTTCAACCATTTGTGGAAAGCAGTAAAGGATTCCAGAAACGCTTTCAGAGAAAAAGGTGGAACAATCATTCCTTTTGGAAGGATTATTTCAAATCTTTTGGTGCATTCAAAGATTGTTGAAAGCTTGGAATCTGAAGGTATTGTGAAAGACCTTGCTGTCACATCTGGGGCTTGTCTGAATGCATTCACTTTGAAGAAGATGAAAGTAATTAAGGCTATCAGTAAGACTCCCCAACCTCTTGCTGATACAAGAATCAGAAGAGCACCTGTTCTTGCTGAGTTTGAAACTTTCTTCAACTGTGAGGTACCTGCAGTCAGAACTAGGTATCTGTTATCACAAGAAGAAAATAAATATCTCAAAAATCAAGAGAAGGGTGCTCCAATGAAAATAAATAAGAAGAAGGAAGAAAGGACTAAAAGAAAGCATGATTATCCTTCTGCTGTCTCTAAGAAACAAGATGTTTCTAAAGAGGTCATTGCAAAGGTTGCTAAGTCTGTCTCTGATGAGTTTGAGAAGAAAGGGAAAGAAGCTGTTGAGAAGAAGAAAACAAGAAAAAGGAAGATGATTCTTCAAGAGTCTGATGAAGAAAATGTCTCTCAAGAGGCTGAGAATCAATCAGAAGTTCTGGCATATGTCAGAAGGAAAGAAATCTCTAGCGGCAAAGCAAAGATTATTGAAGAGCCGAAGAGTAAGAAGCAAAAGAAGACTGAGGATGTAGCCAAAGCTTTTCTGAGAAGTTCCAAAGGTATTTGCATTTCTGAACCTGATTCTGCTCCTGCTGTTCGTTCAGAAGTTGCACCAATAGAGGTTGTCCCTACACCTGAACCAGAAAAAGCCACATCAGAATCACCTGTTTTTGTCCATGTTCTTACACCTCCATCTTCTCCTATAACCATTCCTTCCTCTCCACCTACCATCAATCCTGTTCTGGATATACCACCCCTTCAAACTCTCTTTCCATCTCAACCTTCTCCCAATGCCACCTTTGAACATAATCCCTCCACCTCTCAAAACAACCTTTGTGATTCTCCTCTTCCAACCTCTGCATCACATGAGCAGCTGCTCCGTGATTGCAACTACACTCCCAAGCCTCGTCCTGAAGCTGAAGTGGTAGTGTTAGATTCTGATACTGAAGCAGAATCTTCTTATAGGTTGGATAGAGAACCTCATCCGTACTTCTCTTCCAACCCTGCCTTTTCAAAAAACCCAAATAAAATTCCGCCCTGTAGACCCTATTGGTATAGTTTTTGAAAAAATAAAGAGGAATCTCAGAAGTATCTTTGATACTCTCAGAATTGCTGAAAGTTCTGGATTGAATGATGTTGCTATGCGGAACTTCTGGAGGATCTTTCGCAGAGAATCAGATGCTCTGTTTTTAGAACTTCAGGAAGCCTGTGTAGCTGCTGCCCCACGGCCTCGTGGAATTCTGAGGAATTTTGAAGACTTCTGGTTTGCTAGTCTCAAAGGAAGACATTTGTTGGAAGAGAAGCCCTTCTTGGATGAGATGGAACAATTAAGACTGGCTGCTGAAATGGAAGCATATCCATGCAGGGATATTGTTATCTTTATTCCTGATCATCCTGTTCTGCTCGGAGACTTCAAGACTCTCTTTAACTATCTGAGGGAAAACCCTTCTGAGAAAGACCCAAGCTTGGTCATTCCAGAAGTTGTTGACCCACCAGAAGTTGAAGGTCCTTCTGCTCCCAGGAATCTAGCTGCCATTATTCAGGCACTTGAGAATGGAGACTCGAAAATTCCTGCTGCAGAATATGGAGATGCTTCTATGCAAGAAGCAGATGTTGAAGATCATGTTGCTGAATCAGATCCTGTTGAGGAAATCCCTGCAAATGATCTATCCATGGAAGCTACAGATCAAGATGCTATTCCTGTGGTTGAAAGCGGTGAAACTTCTTCTGATAAATCTTCTCGTCTTGCAAGGACTCTGGAAGAAATTCAGAAGAGACAGGATGAGCAAAGCTCACTCATTGCTGAGTTTAGAACTTTCATGGTGAGGCAAGATGGACACAACAATGAGGTTCAAGAGATGCTGGCCAAGATCCTGTCAAGGCTAGGGCCATCTTAGATTGAGTCTGTGTTGTTTCTTTCTTTTCGTTGCATCTGTTTTTGTGCATCTGATCTTACTTATCTTCATGTACTTCTGTACCTGATGTTTGAACTTCAATGAAATCATCTTCTTCCTCCGTGTGTTTCTTTTTGTTTGTCTCTGAATCTTTTCTGTCTTTTGATGGTATGACAAAAAGGGGGAGAAGATAAATGATAAATGATTTGATTAATCTATCAGTTGCTGGATAAAGCTCCCACACTTTTACTAACAAGAACTGCAAGTTCTATATGGTTTAAGTGTTTTGCAGGTATAAAGAAGTGAAGAAAATCTTCAAAGCAAACACAAGAAGCAAAACCATAAGAAGCGTTATTCTGTAAAAAGAATAAGCTCATGGAAACTGAAGCAAGCTGAGTGCTGTCAAGCTTCAGAAATCAGAAGCAAGAAAGAAGAATGATCAGAATTTCTGATAATAGAATTTGATCCAAAATTTGTCTATTTGCACTGACAAAATTCTATTTGCTCTGATACATTATTTTAGCCTATATGGCTCTGATACATATCACGTGTTCTAATATACATTTTATGTTCTGACTCGTTCATGCTGACTTTTGTCGTTTAGTTTTTGTTCTGTAACATTTCAGGATGTAGAGATGCTCTGATGATGCTCTGGTACATTCAACAATGTTCTGATACAAATCTAGCATGAAGTGATGTTGGTAGAAATTCAAAGCTCTGAAGCTATCCGAGGGAAGCAGAAATCAGAAGTTGTGAATGTTCTAAAGATCCAGAAAACTCAAGTTCTGAAGCTGTCCTAAATGGAAGCAGAAATCAGAAGCTGTGAATGTTCTGAAGATCAAAGAAATTCAAGTTCTGAAGCTGTCCTAAATGGAAGCAGAAATCAGAAGCTGTGAATGTTCTGAAGATCAAAGAAATTCAAGTTCTGAAGCTGTCCTAAATGGAAGCAGGAATCAGAAGCTATGAGTGTTCTAGGGATCTAAAGAAATTCAAGTTCTGAAGCTGTCCAATGGAAGCAGAAGTCAGAAGCTATGAATTCTCTGAAGACAGAAGCTTATGTGATCGTCTCTACCGAAATAATCAGGGAAGTCTTTTATTAAAGTTCTTCGAGTATTTATTTCAGGGGGAGATTATTTATCTCAGGGGGAGATTGTTAATCTCAGGGGGAGACATATTCACATGCTTATGCTATAGCTGTGTAATTTGTCTTTTGCCGTCTGCTCTTTCTGATCGCAAATTCATATCATTTATATATGTTTTTGTCATCATCAAAAAGGGGGAGATTGTTAGAACAAGATTTGTTCTGATCAATTATCTTAGTTTTGATGATAACAATAATATGAATTTTGCTTAAGATAATATGGTACTCTAATCCAATGCAATTTCCTTTTCAGGAAATATATAAAGAGTATGCATAATTCAGCGCTCAGAAGCTTTGTCTCAAAGGGTTCAGCATGCAACATCAGAACATGGTCTGGCAAGACATCAGAAGATGGTCGAAGCAGAATCAGAACATGGGTCTATGGAAGCATCAGAAGAACATGAGATCAGAAGCACTGAAGTTCTGATGGTATCACGCTCAGAAGCACTTCAAGGTCAGAAGATCAGAAGATGCTTTGCACCAAGCTGTTTGACTCTGATGATATTCAAACGTTGTATTCACAAACATCAGATCAGAAGGAAGTACATGTGGCAGGCTACGCTGACTGACAAAAGGAACGTTAGAAGCTATTAAAGGCAACGTCGGTTGACACAGCGTGAACAAGGCTCGAGGTAGTTGACAAAAGCGTATAACATTAAATGCGATGCTGTACGGAACACGCAAAGCATTAAATGCTCTCAACGGTCATCTTCTCCAACGCCTATATATATGAAGTTCTGATGAGAAGCAAGGTTAACTATTCTGAACAAAAACAACTCATATTAACTTGCTGAAACTCTGTTCTATTCAAAGCTCAGAATCTTCATCTTCATCAAAGCTCACTACATTGCCGTTGTAATATATTAGTGAGATTAAGCTTAAACGTTAAGAGAAATATCACAGTTTGTGATTATAGCTTTTAAGAAGCAATTGTAATACTCTTAGAATAGATTACATTAAGTTGTAAGGAACTAGAGTGATCGTGTGGATCAGAATACTCTAGGAAGTCTTAGAGGTTATCTAAGCAGGTTGTAACTAGAGTGATCGTGTGGATCAGAATACTCTAGAAAGTCTTAGAGGGTATCTAAGCAGTTGTTCCTGGAGTGATCAGTGTGTGATCAGAAGACTCTGGAAGACTTAGTTGCTGACTAAGTGGAGAACCATTGTAATCCGTGCGATTAGTGGATTAAATCCGCAGTTGAGGTAAATCATCTCTGCGGGGGTGGACTGGAGTAGTTTAGTTAACAACGAACCAGGATAAAAATAACTGTGCAATTTATTTTTATCGGTCAAGTTTTAAAGCTACACTTATTCAAACCCCCCCTTTCTAAGTGTTTTTCTATCCTTCAGACTCATTTCCCCTAATCACAACTCATATCTTTTCCTTAATAAAAGCTTATCAACTGCCTTTTTTTTACCGCGGCTTTAAGGTTTTGCTCAAATTTATGACGAACCCTAATCCTAATTTATGCTACAAATTTGTTCTACTGTAATTAAATTCTTCTATCCACTCCATGGGTTACGTTGCTTTGTGTTGTTTATTGTTGGTGGTTTATTTAAATTTGCTCTATTATAATATTTAATTAGGTATAAGGTATGAATAAGAAAATGTAGTGTAATGAACCCTTTGAAAAATGTAGAGTGAATAACCCCTCTTGAAGTAAAAACATTAATAGTAAGTGTTTGTGCATAATACAAACTAAAATGTGGATTTTGATATCAAATATCGTGCAGCTGCTCTGTTGTCAGAGACGTGGGCACAATTAGTCGAACTTCGTTATCAAATATTGTGTATTCTCTGTTTGTATTTTTTGTTTTAATTTTCTTTTCAATCGAAGTTGTTCTAGCAATTTCAAATGCATTGAATTTTGAACTCATTTCTTGACTTGTTCAAATGTCTTGAGTTTAGGGATATTTGATAATATATCAACTGTGTACCTAGCATGGACTGTTTGTTTCTTAGCTTTATTTTTTAAAAATTCTGTCTAATTTGAGGTTAAAAATCACAATCTACTATAATCTTGTTTTGCATGTCTGAATTTGGTAATTGTAATTTGAATCAAGCTTTGTTTGGTAAGAATTTTAATTATATATTTAGTCATTGAAGTTATCACATGAGTTATGGTACATTGACATTTTTATTTATTGCTATGACTTCATTAGTTTAGAATCCATAACGAAACTAGATATAATCATATATCATATATACTTGCTTGTGTAGCCATTTCCAAAACCAGACCATACTTGTGGCCATTAACATTTATTCTTTTCACTCAAGTTCTGGATATATGAAAGAAGCAATAAAGCCACACCACTTTCCATTTTAAGTTAAGTCTAAGATTGCAACCACACAGATTATATTCATGGCTACCACGTATTATGTAATGATGAGTGATCTTGAGTTTATGAATAGTAAATGTATATGGATTAAAACTGGCGTTAATGCAATTTTACTAACAAAAAATAATACTTATTGTTGGCTAATTTGCTCAAATATTTTGTTGTGTATTTAAGTTTAGTTGTTAGGAATGTAGGGCCCGTTTATTTTGGTTTTTTTTAAAAATGATTTTTATAGTATTACCAAATTTTGTGAAAAAAATTTTACAAAGAAATTTTTTATAAAAGCTTCAAATGAAAATTTTGTTTGAATAGTTATTCTTAAAATGTGATTTTAGGTATTTCATCTATTTATGGAAAAAAAATTGGATATCAAAATTTCAAAAAATCACTTAATTTTGAAGCTATTTCAAATAGATTTTCATAAAAATCATTTTTGAAATACAACTTTTTGAAAAAATTATGATTTTGACTAAATTTTGGTCTTCAATTATGTAAGTTTATGTTATAGGATGTCAAATTAAGTGTTTCATTTTAGAAAAAACGAATATAAAAAAACTTGTAATATTTTGAAAAACGGTTTTAGAAAATCTATTTTCAAAAATACAAAGAAAAAATCCATTTTTTTAAAGCTGCAACCAACTGGCCCGTAATATTGTGTTTGGAGCTACCATAAGCTATGGCTTATGATAAATGTTGTTGTCAAAGTATATCAAGCATTTCCAGGCAAAAACCATTGTTTGCTTGCTTGATTATTGGTTTTCTTTTGTTTTGAAATAGAATATGATGAGCTGTGTTTTTGTTTCTTGCTGTTTGGAGGCATGTTCTTTGGCACCGATGGTGTCGTTGATGGAATTAACATTACCCTTGGAAAATGTATTATACCTTATATGTGTTTGTTTGAAACTTGTATCCCCTTTGAAAATATATTGTTTGGATTTCTTATAATAATATAATTGAAGTGCAATAAGAAATGCTTGACCAAAATATCATCAAAGTATGTCATAATTGAAACATGATTAAAAGAAATTTTTTCCGTAAAAGTTGAGTCTTAAAAACCAATTTTAAAAAATAACCGATTTTTAAATAAATTAAAAATTATTTTTATTCAATTTTAAAAATAGTCTGGTCTTAAAAAATATCAGTTTTTATCCAAAATTATAAATAACGAGTTTAAAACTACTTTTTATAAATAACTAGTTTAAAATTGTATTTTTTTAAAAATCGGTTGTATAACCATAACGGAATTAATAATCGGTTTTAATTTAAATGTGGTTATAATTATAAATCCAAATCATTTTAATAATTTAAAAATAGATATGATTTAATTTCTAAAAACTATTTTCTTTTCACATGCTATGGAAATTACTCTTTCTTCTTTTAAAAAATCAATCATGAAATCATATGTACTATACAACACCAGTTTTCAGTGATTCAGATTTCATATAATGCTCTACAACTTGTATATTAGATTATTAAATAGAACTACCATGTAACATTGAAAACTAATAGGTTTCGTAATATGCTTCCTTGCACCTTTATATCTTGTGAAATATATTACTCTTCCTGGTCAATGATCCAATGCTGTTGTTTTAACTAATTTATGGTTTTCTTTATTTGGTATTTTGCAATCTTGAGAATTTAAAACTAGTGTGACTAATCCTATGGATCGAGAAATTTAATGTCTAAAGAGTTCAGGTTTGTCACATGAAAAGGTAGATACATAAAATTCATCAAAGAAAGCAGAATGTTAGAGATTCTTATTGAGCATGATGTTGTTATACTTATTATCTATGGAAAAACGTGTGACGATGATATTATGATAGTTATCTGAGATTGAAATCTGGGTTTCAAAGGAGATAAAGGAGCATGTTGGTTAAGTATTTTGAGGAGAATAATTAGTGGGAATTTGGTCGGTTCCCTTCTATTTTTTATGCATGTTGTCATGAAACTTGATTATAGTCAAGGTTTTAAAAAAACGGTCCTGACTGCAAAAACAGTCGCGGCAAAATGGTATCAATAAGTGCCGATACTGATACCGTTATTCACTATTTTTATATTCAAAAACAAATTGTATTTAATTCACATCTGACTGTATTATGTATTGCAACACACTGAAATCGCAAAAGCTTACGTGACCGCAGTCGTTTTTTAATTTATAAGCATCTTTTTATGCATGCTGACATTTAATGTGTTGCTTTTGCCCCTAGATGGATTAGCTTTTGGCTTATGAAAACTTTAAAGTGTAATAAATATTTGGTTTTTGAGTTACAAGAGCATCCTTATCATGTAAGCTAGTGTTTGGATTTGCAGTACATTTTCTGAAATCGCAGCAGAAATCCATGTTGACGTAAAAGCTACATATTGTAGCAATATAGCTTGTTTTTGTGGGGGATGGCAATGATACGTATCAAGGCGATGGCGACCCTCACAGTGCCGCCTTGGAGAGGTGAATATGCTCACCATCACTGTACCCACTTCTTCAATTGGTATGGGATCCAAGAGAGCAAAAATTGTTGTCTTTCTGAGTCACAACATCCTCATCATCTAGGAGAAGTAGACACTGTCTTTTAGTGCAACAGTGTCTCGCATGGTATTTGTCATCTCAGATAAATCATAGGCCCTTATTGTGTTGTTCTTACATATCTAGTGTCATAGCGTGTCAGATTAGAATGGGGTTGTTTTTTGCACGAGTTCCCAGTGGTAGTCGATATGATGGTGACACTCGATAAAATCATAAGCAGTGCGAGTTACGTTGATATTGGCTTAAAATAGTTTCACAAGTCCAATGGCATGGCTCAGAGAGTGTGGTTTCAAGACATTAAACTCTCTCGGAATCTCCGGTTTGAGGCCTGAAATAAAACAACTGAGTAAAATTTCTGGTGGCATTCCGTCATTGATCCTAGTAAGTTGAAAGAGGCTTTCTTGGTGATTGTCAAACAGTGAGGGTCTAACAACTCCAAGGCTCTATCAAATGCCTACTGTGGTTAAAATTCATAATTTCCATCCATTAATACCATCTCAATGCTTTCCTTCATGAAAAGGAACTAGATAAGTTGAACCGGCAAAATACGGGTCAAGTTGAAATATTGATCTGCTTGGAAATCCAATCTAACTGATTAGAACCATCAAAAGGAAGGAGGTGAATTTTGGGTGGTTTGAAAGGGTGAGAGTGATGAGGTGGGTTGTTGAGAGTTTGGTGGTTGGTCGGAGATGAAGGGCGGGAGTGTATCGTGTTGGCGTGAAATGGTTTCCAAATGCAACTACATCTCAGGCATCTGGTTGGATAACTTGTCGAGTTGATCATCAAGTCGTTCGTTTCTAGGAGCCAATGATGCAATGTTAAAAATATTCCACATGGATTTGGCAATCAACACACAAGCAACCAATCTAATTTGAGTCGGTCCCGAATTTAAAGAAGAAGGATAAGGCAATAAAATGGATAAAAAAGTTCAATCTTCTGATGATCTTATTCAATGATGTAGGTGGAATGTATGAATACAAGAATGGTAACTAACTTTGCCAAGGTAGCAAAGGATCCACTAACAAAGTAGGAAATAACAAAATGTCAACTAATTTGTGTAACTAACTATCCCATCACAAGGGAATAGAAACCTCTCGTGATGGAATCACGAGTAATGTGCTACTTCCTTTGCTTGGACTGCACAGTAACATAGTCTTTTAGTTGTATTGGGCTCTTTGTCGCCTGTTTCTCCAGAAAATAACTTGCCACCCCTTTTTTATACTTGTCACCCCCCATTTTATATTATTCTCAAAATGCCACTGACACTTCAACTACCTAACTAAGAATAAAACATACCACCAAACACCCTAAATTACCCTTAATAAAAAAATTAATTACCCTTACAAAAGTCCTTTATTGTAATTTGCTAAATCAAAGTTTTATTCCCACCAATCACATTTCTCCGTTCCTCCAAATGGCACTCTCTTTTCATATACTTTTACATTGTTTCTTAATATACCTATTAACCATTGGGTTTTTCCATGCAACCTTTCAAAATCCAAAAACCTTTTCCATTTCCCACACTTCTTGCCCTCTTTCCTTGTCGTTCCCTCTCTCTTTCTTCTCTCACCCGTTGTCTCTCTTCTTCCTTCAAACCCTATATCAGCCATCCCCTTTCTCCCTCATCTCTGCTTCCTCCTCTATGATTCAAACACTAAATGTGCCGACATCGGAATTCCTCTTCCCAACGTTACGAGAAAGATATGTTATGTAAGAAACGCGTCGAAGGAAGAGAGTTCTGATGAAAAACCATCTGGAAATGAACTCAAGGCGTGGAATGTCGAATTTGTTAAGGTTAGGGTTTCGTAGATTCATCTGGTTCTTGTGATTTCGATTTCATGGCTTTTTTTTATTTCTACTGAGATATTTTTGATTTCCGCTTATTATTGTTGTTAATTTCCGCTCTTTACTGATTGTTACAGATCCATGCTTTTGCTACAGATAATGTTATTTCAAAAAATGGTGAGTTTCTTAATTTCTTTGCAGGTTGATGTGTTTGGGATTTTGGGTTATGAATTAATGAACCTAACTTTGTGTTTGTCAACTGCAGTTTGTGTTTGTACAAGATGATACAATAACTAAGAAAATAGATCTTGTGAGGGCTAATGTTTTATATTCGGGTTAAATATACAAATCCCCCCTGTAATGTTAGCGAAATTTGATTTTAGCCCCTGGTAAAGTTTTTTTTTGTAAAACAAACCTCGTAATATTCAGATTCCCTCGTTATAGCCCCTGAATATACTATTTCAACTTAGATTCCAATTTTGAGTGACTTGGCAGTCCAGTTGGATTTTTATTTTATTTTTGATTTAATTTTTAACAGCCACGTGGAATTTATTTATTTTTTAAATTCTTATATTAATTTTTTTATACTTTTTTTGTATTTATTCTATTTTACGTTTTTTAAAATTATTTTTATTAATATTTTTTAGGAATGATTTTTTTAATTATTAAAATATTAAGTTTTGGGACTAATCCCATTTTTGTTTAAAGTCCAGCCCACTTAGTGTTTCAATGTGTTCAATTTGTTACATAAAATGGCAATTTGCTTTATAAACACTAAATGTGTGATTCTCATAAACGATGTGGGACTTCCTTCTATCCAATTTCTTCACCACCAACTCTGCTAAAATTATCAGCATGCATGCATGAATACATACTACCTGCCTTGCCTTGCCTGGCTTTCAAACACCCGCTGCCATTTTGTCATTGCTTTATGTAAACATTGCATGACATAACAAGTGGAACAACCATCATGGAGCTACTACACGAGAAGTGTAAGAAGAACAATGGAAGAAGATCAAATGGAGAGAATAATGAGATTAGCTACACAAAGTGCTGTTGTGATATTCAGCATTACTAACCTTACTTTTCTGAAAAACTTATTTGACTATTCAACTAACTGCTATGCTATCATGATGATGTTGTCCTTGTGTTTTCAGGATCCAAAGAAAAGATTCTTCCTATGGACCATCCTTGTTCTACTCTCTTTGATTTGCGCAGCTTATTTCTTTGGTAATGCATTATCTCAAAACGAATACAAACAAGTATGTTCTACTAGTTCTATTCTATTTCTCTTCCCCTCAACTAAACTCTTGTGTATGTATATAACATTCTAAACTATTTTCCCAGAGGTTGGCAAGATGGGGACTAATTTATTCAACACCTATTACAAAATCAAATGCATGCAAGGTTTCTTATTTTCTTTCTCAAATTTAACCATTTGTTTTATATCATTTTCAATTTCTAATTGCTTCCATTTACTAGACACAATGCCATCATCCTTCTGGAACTCACTCATTGCCTCAAGGAATTCTTGCTACAACATCTGACTTGGAAACAAGGCCCTTATGGGCCTCTGCTGCTCCAAACAATGTATGCTTAATTCTAATCATTCTTTTATTTTTTTCCGGCAATCCAATCTATATTATTTGATTCTCCGATTGTTTTGTTTCAGAAAAATTCAAATCGACCATTGAATTTGTTGGCTATTCCGGTAGGAATTAAGCAGAAACAAGTTGTCCATAAAATCGTCAAAAAGGTGGTGACTCTTGCTTCATTAATAAGCTGACAATCGGAAGAAGTGGATCCGAAAAGGTGTTGAATCGGTTGCGAAAATGCGGTGGGTACGATGGAGATGCCGGTTGCTGGCGGTGAGCGATTGGCTGTGATGAGTTGGTGTTGTTGTGAAGCGGATCTGATTTACGTGAAGCAGGGGGGTGGCGCTCGTGGCTTCTCTTTGATGGTGATGCAGGATCTATAGGCAACGACAACGCTTCAATAACGACAACCACAACCTGCAACCAGAATTGAAACAACCACAAAATAGAAGCAAACAAAGTAACCCAGTTCCAATTTTTACATTAATGTCCCAAGAATGTTAGAAAATTCAAGTGCAATGTATACAGTGGATAGGAGTATTACGCATGTGGTTCCGGTTAGAAGCAACAAAGGTTAAAGGTGAAGAAATTGTGTGAGCTTCAACAGAGATTTAACCATCACTAATGCACTAGTGGGTTTGACAGTGATAGAGGTGTTGTTGTTGTGTAGTGAAGAAGTTGAAGCAGACAACTACCTATTTTGTTGCTTCAGTAATAGCAACAACTATTATACTTTTAGTCCCACATCGTTTGATAAAAGAACAAAACTAATGTTTATATACCAATCAACCATATCCACTTATGAATTAAAAGAAATGTGAGGGGGACAGCAAGGCAGTCTATTAAATTCAAATGGGCTTTGAACCAAATGAGTATTTTGATTATTTAAAAAAAATAATTTCGAAAAAATATTAATAAAAATAATTTAAGAAAATGAAAAAAAGTTAATAACTTAAAAAAATAATAAATTCCACGTGGTATTACAAATTAAATATAAAATAAATTAAAATTCCACATGGTATTTCAAATTAAATATAAAATAAATTAAAATTCCAGCTGGACTGCCATGTCAATAAAAAATGGAATCTAGACTGCACGGGGGCTATATCCACGGAATCTAGAAATTATGAGGGTGGTTTTAAAAAAAAATCTTTTACAGGGGCTTAAACCTAATCTCGCTAATATTACAGGGGGGTTTGTATATTTAACCCTTTATATTCACGGTGCTAGATCTGAAATGTGCTACTTCCTTGTGATGGAATCACGAGTAATGTGCTACTTCCTTGGCTTGGACTGCACAGTAACATAGTCTTTTAGTTGTATAGGGGCTAATTTTATGATTGAAATTTAAGGGATTGTATATGTATGGTGCTAGATCTGATAAATTGCTTTGTTTTTGGGTTTAGGGATTGAGTTGTTTGTTTATGTTTTTTTATTATTTGTTTATATTATAACAAAATGTTCATTATTTAAACTCGTGAGTTGTACTCTTTCTGCATTATATAAACTCATGAGTTGTTCTTATGTCAAAATTTTCAGTGATGTGAGTGAAATTCCTGAAGAAAATTATCCACTTTTGATGGGCTTTGAACTTCTAATCATGGTGACTTAGCTAACTCTTCTATCTGCCGAAGAGTAGAACATGACTTGGAAATTCTTGGTGAATATGCTCAGATTACATGTAGGTCTGAACATGTTTGGATTTGAATTGCATTAATGGACTGTGATGTTGCAGGGCATGTTTGACATAACAGGTTTTGCATTATGATGCTGGTGATGCTTTATGGTGTTACAGTTGCAAGACGCTATGAAGGGTGTTGATGCCTGCATGAGAGACGCTATGAAGGGTGTGAATGCCTGCATGAGAGACGCTATGAACAATTTTGATAGTGATTCAAACAAAATCAATCCCCTGGTATTAATATTTCTTATTACATGTGTACCTTTCTGTTCTTTATGAATGAATTCATTGATGACGGTGACCAAACGGTTCAACTTTTTAGATTTACTTTTGTACTATGACATCATTATTTGTTATGCACATTACAAAAATGTTTTTGAATCTCATATATTGCTTGGATAGAAGTTAGTTGCTTGAGAGGTAAACCAATTTTGCCATCTTAACTAAGTATATGCAAATAGTACACCAATTGTTAGAAGTGGTTCTGAGCAGTAATTACTGGTAGGTTCCTGTTGATCTCGTCATTGATCATTAAGTTCAAGTTGTCATACCCCAAAATTTGCCTTATTGCTATTACATTTCATTAACAGGGACGTAGTACAAATTCTACAAGGGGTGTATATCAAACTAGTGGGCTTGACATCTTGATTGGCAAGCCCATTTCAAAAGAGTAACCATTCTCTAAATTGTCCAATTCAAAAGATAGGAGTATACATTAAGTAAAAGTGTGTATTTAATTGGGATTATTATTCATAAGAATATGAGGCCCAATTTTAGGATTCAAAATTATTTTTAAACTTGGGTTTTATAAACTTCCTCGGTTTATCTACAATATTTTAGATTTTTGTAATTATTTGTTTTTATCAAAAGTATAATAGTTTACTCTTAAACTATTTATATTTTAATAAATAGAAAATATTTGTCTATGCTTCATACACTTTCAATTGGATTTTAATTACAAATAAATAACATAACACAATTGGTAAGGAAGCAAGACTTGCAAATAAGAAGTCGTGGGTTTGAATCCCATGAGTGACATTTTTACACTTTTTCTCCTATTTTTACCAATTTTCAAAAAATGGGCTTTTGGATATGAGTTATTTCTTTTTTGGGATTTTTAACCTAAATTTCTCATTATAAATAGGACCTTTGGCAATTCTATTTGGGGGACCTTCTGACAATTTCACGTACAATTTCTCACACACAAATTCACTTTGCAAAAAACTATTTTTTTCTACGCTTCTCTCCTCCCTCCGAGGGTTTGTCTTAGGGTTGTCTTGAATAACCCTAACCTGCCGTTGTCGATTAACTGACAACGGCCGACAAACCCTTTCCCCCTTTCGAACACAATTTTCAAATCACTTAATCCCAAACATTTTGGCCGATGATTACCTATGAGGCCTCCCTTCTTTAAATCTTTCGGTCGATGATGATACGTTGAGGCTATTTTTATTTTCACTATACATGGCTTTTGGCCTTTGGTCATTGTTGTCTCGATCTGACAATGACCCCATCAAAACCTTTGAGGTTTTGCCTTTTTGGCCAAAGGCATATTATTTTTAATTTATCAGTGAACAATCGTCAAAACTTTTTTTTTAAAACCTAAACCTAAAGGCTAAATGGGTCCTCTTGAGTACAGGGGAGGCAAAGGGTGCCT
Organism: Vicia villosa; assembly: GCF_029867415.1. NCBI lineage: Eukaryota > Viridiplantae > Streptophyta > Magnoliopsida > Fabales > Fabaceae > Vicia > Vicia villosa. Next base: position 142,819,132 of record NC_081180.1, read on the forward strand.
AACACCTTCCCTTTTCCTAAATTACCTACTTACCCAAATCTCTTATTTTTTAAGGGTTTCTCACTTGCCCAAATAAAATGGGTGGCGACTCGTTTAAACGTAAATTTTAAGGCAGGTTGCCACACAAGTTAACCTGACAAGGTCATAAAATGTAGTGCAGGTTAATATGGAACTTGAATTCCTGATAAACAAGGAGACCCTGAGGCTGTGGGTAATCTTTCTACATATCACTATAGTAATTAGTTAATGATATTGTTCTATATTTGGTATCTTAGGTACAAGATATATTAGAGTTACATAGGTATAAAATGTCTTATAAAGTGTCTTATAATATTTTCTTTTCACAAGACTGTTTATTTCCTTCTGATCTTTCAGATACACAAGTTTGGAAGCCTATATTTTCATGTCGCTGGAGAAGTAACATGGTTAACTTGTAATGTGAGAAGTGTATAACACTCTGGGCTGACAACATGCACTACGCCGTTCAAGGGCTTTAAAAGCGCTTTTATTGGCCTTTAACAGCGCTTTAAAGCGCTGCCAAAGCCAGCGCTGCTATAGGCTACGAAAGCGCTTTTAAAAGCGCTCTGGTAGGCCCCCCCTATAAGAGCGCTTTTATGGAAAAAGCGCTCTTGTAGGCCCCCCTTTAAGAGCGCTTTTCAGGAAAAAGCGCTCTGGTAGGCACCCCTATAAGAGCGCTTTTTTCAAAAGCGCTTTCGTATGTTGCGTTTTTTTTTTTTATGCTTTTTATTATTTCTAAACCTGCACTTTTTGGCAGCAATATTTTAGAACCTGTAATTTACTATTTTTTGGCAGTATTTTTTCATGAACCTATAATTTATCATTTCAAATCGATATATACCATTATAATCGATATCGATTATATACAAAAAAAGTATTATATTATATACCATTAATGTAAATCAAAATACATATATACATATTTCTAAACCAAAACAACTAAACCAATTCACATGTTTCTAAACCAAAACAACTAAATGGGAAACAACTTCCGAGTTCTTATGCAACCAATGTACGCTTCCTGTATTATCTGGAGCTATGTTGTATTGATGCTTTAGTGGAGAACCAGTAGTCACCTGAGCTATGTTGTATTGTGTCACAGAATATGAATCAAATAACTGTACCCCGAACGATCCTGCCACAGAAGACGACTTCGGGGTACATTACTTGATTCATATTCTGTGGAACATAATCGGAAGGGGCACATTGTGTTCTATCCTTTACCAATCCATCCACTGTTTGAAGCTCAACCTACAATAGAAAAACGTGATTATTTACACAACATTCACATTAAACTTAGAAGTAAACTTTGAAGCTCAACCTACAATAGAAAAACGTAATTAGTGTTGGAGCTAAAGGTGCAGAACCTTTGCCTTGCAACTGTGAAAAAAAAAACTATAGAGCATGAATATGTGAAAGTGCTAGATTATGTGAAACTACATTGATATTTTAAAATAGTCCTTGATATTCATAATGACAAATCTACAATGACTAATTTGATTGAGAATATTCAAACCGGGGTTTTGTTAACCGCAAATAGAATCCAACCAACCGGGGTTTTGTTAACCGCAAATAGAATCTGCCCTAACTCAGATTTTAATTCCGAAAAGAATTCCTCGTTTAATCTGCATAACAAAACACTCCATCACAACAGAATACAAGTACAATACAAATCACATTCACTCAGAAAAGTACTACGATACGAACCGAGGTCTCATTCTGGCAATCTCAAATTCAAAATCCTGAGCTTCATTGTCAAGTAAGTATTCAATCAGCTCTTTTGGAGTTTCAGGAACTTTACGTGACTGAGCAAATAAAAAATTAACAAACTTCAGTTACTAAATAATATATAAATGATCACTTTTCAGATTCCTTATATCAAAAAAGGCCAAACACTAAAATAATTGAGTATGAACCATTATACCAAAACAACAAATTATGAGAAGCAAAAGCTGAGCCAACATCACAAAAACCCTAAAAAAATTTCAAACATCATCATCATCCAAATACACAAAACCTTCAGAAATCGTTTGAAGAAAAAAAGAAAGAACATTGTTCATCATATTCATCAAGCATCAAACCTAGAAAAAACCCAGAAATTGTTGAAAGGGAAGAAGAGAGACTCAACGAACAAAAAACCAGAAAGATTTCACCGTAAAATCATCATCATCATCTGCTTCTGAAATCGCGTCACCATCACCAAAACCCAACAACAGGGCCGGGTTTGAAACCTCACACTCTCATCCTTGTTACCTCACTTTCATCTTCAACCTCACATTTCCAGAATTAGGGTTTCAAGAAACAACAAAATAGTGAAAGATGATAGAAGATTTACCTGCAAACGAAGCAGAAGAACAAAGCTGAAGAACGAAGCTGTGAACGAAGCAGAAGAACGAACGGCGACGGCGGCGGCGGTTGGCAAGAAGAACGATGACGGCTGTGTGGAGGTTGGCGGCGACGGTACTGGGTTTGTGAAACAGTGAAGAAACAATGAAGAAACAATGAAGAATGAAATACAGAACGCGCGTTTGTTTTAATTTGTTTTAAAAAATTTAATTTTAAAATGAGCTACTAAAGCGCTTTTCAAAAGCGCTTTCATAGGTATACCTATACCGGCGCTTTTTCTCTAAAAGCGCTTTCGTACCATATACCTAATTTTCCCTATACCAGCGCTTTTGGAAAGCGCTCTCGTATCCATCCTTTACCAGCGCTTTTTAGAAAGCGCTCTGGTACCCCCCCCCCCCCTTTACCAGCGCTTTCTATAAAGCGCTCTCGTAGCCCCCCCCCTTTACCAGCGCTTTTTAGAAAGCGCTCTCGTACCCCCCCCCCCCCCTTGCCAGCGCTTTTTTCCCTTATTTTTTATTTTTGTTTTTTGCGCAACCTATAGCAGCGCTTTTCCCAAAAGCGCTTTCGTAGATGCGCTGCTAAAGGACAAATTTGTTGTAGTGATGCGCAACATCAGGCACCATTACATGATAAATGAATCTTCTCAAGCTTAATATTGACTAAAATAATAAAATATCATGTAGTCTAATTGTTGATGCTTCATATTTTAAAGGCTATGTAATATTGTCAAAACTACTCTAAAAGATAAACCTTTCTATTTCTTTCTATTAGACATTAAATTGTCTCATGTGGACTACAAAATAGCACCGTGAGGATGCGAGCTTTTCATTGTGCTGATTAATAATCAATATTAAATTGTTTAATGGTTTTTAAAAAATTTTGAAAAAAAAAAGCTTAGGTCAAATATGTGAAAGGTCTTTTTAACAATGTGAAAGATAGTGTTCATGTTAGGATGAAAGATAACAAATTAAGATTATTTTTAAGCACTGTTGAATTTTTAAAATGATTTTTTAGTTTGTTTATTAAATTTTCAGTGTATACAAATTAAGAAAAGTCACACTATTTATTTAAATAGGAATGAAAAAATTTGTTCTAATTTTTTTTAATTAATTCTATTTATTTTTTATCAATAAAAATATTAATTTTTAATTAATGTATTTTTTTATTTTAATACAATTAAAATTTTATATTATTAAATTAGATAATACTTAATAATTGTATAACCAACTAACTTTTTTAATTTACGGGTCACTACCAACACAATACCTATTTTAAGGTATACATGCTCATTCTAAATGTTTAAAGTTTTAAATTTCGTTTCTCTTTTATTATTCACATTGAGATATAAATTACCCGTGCGGACGCACGAGTCTTCTACTAGTTTACTCAAAAAAATTATCTTTTGTTGGAAAAAAATTACTGTTGCCAAAATTATCAAAAAATAAATTTCCGGTACCGCAGAGCAAATTTCCGGTACCTCTTTTTGGTCGATAGCGGAAATTCTTTGTTTTTTACAAAATTCCGGTATCCATTTACCGGAATTTTCAAAATTTCCGGTGCAATTTAAAAAATTAAGTCCGAATATTACCGGAAATTTCAAATTTCTGATAATATTGGTGATGTGCATAGGAGGATGTAGTGAATTGGTAATATTGGTGACCAAATTTCCGGTAATATGGAGGTTTTAATTTTTCCTGCACCGGAAATTTCAAATTTTCGGTATTAATTTTAACTTCTCCACATACCGTAAATTTGAAAAATCTGGTACCGAAAATTTTAATTTTCTGGTATGTAGCATCAGGCACGGTAAAATTGGTAAAATCAATAAAATTTCTGGTATTTGTATGAAATTTCCGGTACGGTACCGAAAATTTCAAAATATCCGGTATTTTACGGGGATAATTTGGTAAAAATGCCCTATTTGAGGGGGTGGCAGGTATAAAATGGGGGGTGGCAAGTTAAATTCTCCTGTTTCTCAAGAGTTGGCCAAATTCTCTCTACATCACTTGACTCAATCTTTTACTTGTCCTTGCTTATATAACCCCTCTTCCCTTTTTACATTTCGTTATGCATATCAATATATACATCAAGAGAATTTCTTAATACACCCTTACTAGGTGAACCACACCTTTAAAAATCCTAAATTGTCCTTCGGAGATGTATCTCCTCGTGAGCTAAATCACAATAATACAAATGGAAAACACGCAAATTTGGTTAAACCGTTAATAAACACGGAAATGGAAAATAATAATAAAAATCACAATGAAGATAGGTAATATTGTTCTGATATAGCGAAAAATAATACAAATGTTGTTCAGAAAGTACGGAATGTAAAATTAACACATCGGCAAATAAAAAAGGGCATAGCCTACTGCGTATGCCTAATCCTCACCTCTGACCCCTCCTCTGCCTCCTATATCCTACAACACTCGATGCCTCCCTAACTATCCTTTCTACGATGGTCACCGCTTCAGAATCGCCTCTCTCAATCACTCTTAATTCCAAAGTTTCTTGCCTAATCAACTGTATACGCTGATAAATCGACAAGACATTAGTGGCATTGTCATCCTTGACCTGCTGGTTCTCCAAAATCTCTTCATGAGCTGGCCTAGGTGGACGTCTATAAGCGTCTGATGTCATGATAGGTTGTAACACTGTATAGAACCATGTCATGTATCCCTCAACACAATGCCAACTACTCGATATTGGCATCATCTGATACTCCTCTAGCATCATATAATTCTCTCAATCCTGAAAGATGTCATCGAGATCCCGACAGACAATGGTGTCAAGAGCAGCCTGAAAGGGAGATCTGGGGATGGTCTGCAGATAGCCAAACTGCCGCATGCATCGCTTAGGAAGATATCTGACCATAATGTTACTCCCACATGCCAACCACCCAGAGTATAATGAGGCGGGGTCGAAGGGGACTATATTCCTGTGATCCTCGTAAGGCATCCATTTGATGTCATCACTACTACAGAAAACCCTTTACACAACGGTTGGAAAAGGGGTATCATCACGCGTGTCATATCGTTGTTAAGAAGCGTGTGGTTGTAAGTTCGTTGTTTCTACCACGGTTTAGAAACCGTTGTTGTAAGGCAGGGCGCACGCCACATATCACAATGTTTATTCTTATAAACTATTATGATATATACACGTAGGTACTGGGTTCCAAACCCAGCAACATCAAATAATTTAAAACATAAATTACTTTTGATCACGGTTACAATAGATAACCGTTGTTGAAACTACCCAGAGTTTATTATATGATATGTAGATTGCGTGTTTTTCCAAACACCTCACTAAAGAAATACAAGCATTCAAACTGATGAAGAAGTTTATAGTCTGAAAATAAACTATTCTTGAAAACCAACTTAAACAAACCATTGTTTTCTAATTGCATGTGTCTCATCGTTCATTTCATGCTCTTTTAAATATAGATTGTGGTTTATTGGTCTAACTCTTTCGATACATTGCTATCTTCGATTATAGTTAAATTTCAATAACAACAATGCATTGGATAATCTGCCTCGTCATCCTCACTTATCCTCGTAATTTTTATGATGATAGATCATCATAAAAATTACGATGATAAGTGTTGATGACGAGGCATATTATCCAATTAATTATTGTTATTAAAATTTAACTATAATTGAAGATAGCGATGTACCGGAGGAGCCATGACATTATACCATATTCTATATGTAAAAGAGCATGAAATGAAAGATAAGACGCAAGCATTTCGGAAAATATTGATTGATATAAGTTGGTTTTCAAATACAACTTAATCTGCACATTATAAGTATATATGTCAATTTAAATGAATGTATTTTAAGTGAGGGTTAGTGAAACAAACAATCTACATAGAATATAATAAACTCAACCTAATGTTCTTTCTCCAAGAACATTAATCAACAACAACAACATACAAAAGCAGTTTTCAACAAAACAACATCATACAACAAAACTAGATATTAAAAAAATGTTTTCAGGATGCACCTGAAGGATAGAAAAACACTTAGAAAGGGGGGGTTTGAATAAGTGTAGCTTTAAAAACTTGACAGATAAAAATAAATTGCACAGTTATTTTTATCCTGGTTCGTTGTTAACTAAACTACTCCAGTCCACCCCCGCAGAGATGATTTACCTCAACTGAGGATTTAATCCACTAATCGCACGGATTACAATGGTTTTCCACTTAGTCCGCAACTAAGTCTTCCAGAGTCTTCTGATCACACACTGATCACTCCAGGAACAACTGCTTAGATACCCTCTAAGACTTTTCTAGAGTCTACTGATCAACACGATCACTCTAGGCTTAGTTCACTCCTAAGACTTCCCTAGAGTATTCTGATCAACACGATCACTCTAGTTACAAACTGCTCAGCCAACTGCTAAGACTTCCTAGAGTATACTGATCACACGATCACTCTAGTTCCTTACAACTTAATGTAATCTATTCAAGAGTTTACAAATGCTTCTTAAAAGCTATAATCACAAACTGTGATATTTCTCTTATCGTTTAAGCTTAATCTCACTAAGATATTACAACAGCAATGTAGTGAGTTGATGAAGATTCTGAGCTTTGATTGAATAGCGTTTCAGCAAGTTTATTTTCGTTCAGAGTTGTTAAGAATTGGTAACCTTGCTTCTCATCAGAACTTCATATTTATAGGCGTTGAGAAGATGACCGTTGAATTCATTTAATGCTTTGCGTGTTCCGTACAGCATTGCATTTAATGTTATACGCTTTTGTCAACTACCTCGAGCCTTGTTCACGCTGTGTCTACTGACGTAGCCTTTAGTAGCTTTTAACGTTCCTTTTGTCAGTCAGCGTAGTCTGCCACCTGTACTTCCTTCTGATCTGATGTTTGTGAATACGACGTTTGAATATCATCAGAGTCAAAACAGCTTGGTGCATAGCATCTTCTGATCTTCTGACCTTGAAGTGCTTCTGAGCGTGATACCATCTTCTGATCTTCAGTGCTTCTGATCTCTTGTTCTTCTGATGCTTCCATAGACCCATGTTCTGATTCTGCTTCGACCATCTTCTGATGTCTTGCCAGACCATGTTCTGATGTTGCATGCTGAACCATTTGAGATACAACTTCTGAGCGCTGAATTACGCGTACTCTTTATATATATTTCCTGAAAGGGAAATTTCATTGGATTAGAGTACCATATTATCTTAAGCAAAATTCATATTATTGTTATCATCAAAACTAAGATAATTGATAAGAACAAATCTTGTTCTAACAATCTCCCCCTTTTTGATGATGACAAAAACATATATAAATGATATGAATTTGCGATCAGAAAGAGTAGACGGCAAAAGACAAATTACACAGCTATAGCATAAGCATATGAATATGTCTCCCCCTGAGATTAACAATCTCCCCCTGAGATAAATAATCTCCCCCTGAAATAAATACTCGAAGAACTTTGATAAAAGACTTCCCTGATTATTTCGGTAGAGACGATCATATAAGCTTCTGCCTTCAGAGAATTCATAGCTTCTGACTTCTGCTTCCATTGGACAGCTTCAGAACTTGAATTTCTTTAGATCCTTAGAACACTCACAGCTTCTGATTCCTGCTTCCATCGTGGACAGCTTCAGAACTTGAATTTCTTTGATCTTCAGAACATTCACAGCTTCTGACTTCTGCTTCCATTCAGGACAGCTTCAGAACTTGAATTTTCTGGATCTTTTAGAACATTCACATCTTCTGATTTCTGCTTCCCTCGGATAGCTTCAGAACTTTGAATGTCTACCAACATTACTTCATGCTAGATTTGTATCAGAACATTGTTGAATGTACCAGAGCATCATCAGAGCATCTCTACATCCTGAAATGTTACAGAACAACAACTAAACGACAAAAGTCAGCATGAACGAGTTAGAACATAAAATGTATGTTTGAACACATTATATGTATCAGAGCCATATAGGCTGAAATAATGTATCAGAGCAAATAATGTATCAGAGCCATAACATTATATGTATCAGAGCAAATAGAATTTTGTCAGAACAGGATAGACAATGATATTCAAATTCTATTATCAGTGCTTCTGATTCATTCTTCTTTCTTGCTTCTGATCTCTGAAGCTTGACAGCACTCAGCTTGCTTCAGTTTCCATGAGCTTATTCCTTTTACAGAATAACGCTTCTTATGGTTTTGCTTCTGAAGATTCACTTCACTTCTGTACCTGCAAAACACTCAAACCATATAGAACTTGCAGTTCTTGTTAGTGAATGTGTGGGAGCCTTTACCCAGCAACTGATAGATTAATCAAATCATTTATCATTTATCTTCTCCCCCTTTTTGTCATATCATCAAAAAATAGAAAAGATTCAGATGAATAAACCAGAACATATGGAGGAAGAAGATGATTTCATTAAGGTTCAACCATTGGGTACAGAAGTACAAAATGATAAGATCAGATGCACAGAAACAAAACAGATGCAACGAAAAGAAAGAAACAACACAGACTCAATCTAAGATGGCCCTAGTCTTGACAAGATCTTGACCAGCATCTCTTTAACATCGTTGTTGTGTCCTTCTTGCCTTTCAATGAAAGCATCATACTTATCATTGAGTGAGCGTTGCTCATCCTGTCTCCTCTGAATCGATTCTAGAGTCCTTGCAAGACGAGAAGGTTCATCAGAAGAAGCTTCACCGCTTTCAACTACAGGAATGGCATGTTGATCTGCAGCTTCCATAGAAGTATCATTTGCTGGGATTTCCTCAACAGGGTCTGATTTAGCAACATGATCTTCAGCATCTGCTTCTTGCATAGAAGCATCTCCATACTCTGCAGCAGGAATTTCAGAGTCTCCATTCTCTAGTGCCTGAAGAATGGCAGCTAAATTCCTGGGAGCAGAGGGACCTTCAACTTCTGGTGGGTCAACAACTTCTGGAATGGCCAAGTTTGGATCTTTCTCAGACGGGTTTTCCCTCAGATAGTCAAAGAGAGTCTTGAAATCTCCGAGCAGAACAGGATATTGAGGTATCCAAACCACAATCTCCCTGCAAGGATTTGCTTCCAATGCAGCAGCGAGTCTTAATTGTTCCATCTCATCCAAGAAGGGCTTCTCTTCCAAAAGATATCTTCCTTTGAGACGAGCAAACCAGAAGTCTTCATAATTCCTCAGAATTCCACGAGGCCGTGGGGCAGCAGCTACACAGGCTTCCTGAAGTTCTAAAAACAGAGCATCTGATTCTCTGCGAAAGATCCTCCAGAAGTTCCGCATAGCAACATCATTCAATCCAGAACTTTCAGCGAGTCTGAGAGTATCAAAGGTACTTCTGAGATTCCTCTTTATGTTTTCAAAAACTACACCAATAGGATATACGGGGCGGGGTTTTATTTGGGTTTTTGAGAAGGCAGGTTTGGAAGTGAAGTACGGATGAGGTTCTCTATCCAACCTATAAGAAGATTCTGCTTCAGTATCAGAATCTAACACTACCACTTCAACTTCAGGACGAGGCTTGGGAGTGTAGTTGCAATCACGGAGCAGCTGCTCATGTGATGCAGAGGTTGGAAAAGGAGAATCACAAGGATTGTTTTGAGAGGTGGAGGGAGTATGTTCAAGAGTAGCGTTGAGAGAAGGTTGAGATGGAAGGAGAGTTTGAAGGGGTGGTATATCCAGAACAGGATTTATGGTAGGTGGAGAGGAAGGAATAGTTAAAGGAGAAGATGGAGGTGTAAGAACATGGGCAAAAACAGGTGATTCTGATGTGGCTTTTTCTGGTTCAGGTGTAGGGACAATCTCTATTGGTGCAGCTTCTGAACAAACAGCAGGAACAGAATTAGGTTCAGAAATGCATATACCTTTGGAACCTCTCAGAAAAGCTTTGGCCACATCCTCCGTCTTTTTCTGCTTCTTACTCTTTGGCTCTTCAATAACCTTTGCTTTGCCGCTAGCGATTTCTTTCCTTCTGACATAAGCCAGAACTTCTGGTTGATTCTCAGCCTCTTGAGCAGCATTTTCTTCATCTGAGCTTTGAATAATCATCTTCCTTTTTCTGATTTTCTTCTTCTCAACAACTTCAACAATTTCAGCATCGTTATTTGACTTCTTTTTCTTTTTCTCAGCTTCCTTCTTTTTCTTCTCAAAATCAGCAGAGACAGCCTTAGCAACCTTTGCAATGACTTCTTCTGGGGTCACTTCTTTATTGGTGGTAGCAGCAGGATGATCAAACTTTCTTTTGGTCCTTACCTCCTTCTTACGATTCACTTTAATAGGAACACCTTTGTCTTGATCTTTAAGACTCTTATCCTCTTTTTGTGATATCAGATACTTAGTTCTGACTTGTGGTACCTCACTATTGAAGAAGGTTTTGAATTCAGCTAGAACTGGCTCTCTTTTGATTGTTGTTCCAGCAAGAGGTTGAGGAGTCTTAATGATAGCCTTAATCACGTTCATCCTCTTTAAAGTGAATGCGTTCAGACAAGCCCCAGATGTGACAGCAAGGTCTTTCACAATACCTTCAGATTCCAGACTCTCAACAATCTTGGAATGCACCAGAAGGTTTGTAATGATTCTACCAAAAGGAATGATTGTTCCACCATTTTCTTTTCTGAAAGCGTTTCTGGAATCCTTTACTGCTTTCCACATATGGTTGAAGATAATGTAAACCACATCAACCTTCTTCTGAGTGGCAATGCAATAAAGAATATATTTTTGCTCATTGTTTATGAAGTCAGCGACATGTGTCGCTTTCCTATGGTAGAAGCACCCAAGAATGATCTTTGTCCAGATTTTGTAGATATCTCTCAACTCCTTGACGTGTTTTGTTTTCTTGACATTTGAATAGAGAGTGGATAGAACCTCTTCCCAATCTTCCCTTTTATCGATTTCAAAAGCTCCTTCCGCGTTCTTCAAATCAAACATCACTCTAAGAATGTTTTCAGTAATAACAACAAACTTTCCATGGACGAAAGAAAGTATTGATTTTGGAGCAACCACAACATGTGCCCAGAACTCCTTGACAAGATCTGGATAAACTGGGCCAACGAACTCAGCAAACAACGAGGTCCATCCTTGAAAGATGATGTCTTCTTTAAGATTAAATCCATGTTCTTCAAGGTTGTCAAAGTCAACAATAAGTTCACATAGAACTTCTAATTTGTTCTTGGGAATAGAGCATGCAACAACAGGAGTAAGTTGCAACGTTTCTTCTTGGAGATGATGAGGAACAGATGACTCAGCATTTTGGGATGAGGATGCAGCCATTGATGCAGAATGACCAAAACAAAACGAGCAAGAGAAGCGAACTGGGTTTTTGATTAGGGTTTTTTAGAAAACGGCTAAGAACTTTTCAAACGAGAGAATGCAAGGAGAGAGAGAGACAAAGGAGCGAAAAAGATGTATGATATGATTTGAAAAGCATATATAGAGACGGATTTTAAAAAAATAAATTGAACAGTTCCAGAATCAAAGGAAATCAATTTTATTAAATGATGAGTGACGTGAGGAGAGAGAACGTGGTAAATGAAATGATTTAAAACAGTTACCTAGGTCGGCGTCTTTTCAACTGCCCGCTTTGTACAAACCGTACAGACACGTGTTCATCATCAGATAACAGATGACAGCTGTAAATATCAGAGAGATTTTACGCCTTCAGATTTAGATCACTGCTTCTGATCTGATCAACTTTCTCTTCTGAAAACACTTCTTCTGAAGTGTGCTGATATAAATCTGAATGATCTTCTGATTCATTACTTCTGATATACACAGCTTCTGGAGGTTCACTTCTTTGTTCTGCAGCTTCTGATAAGACAAAACTGTATCTGCAGAAATTCTTAAGCTCTTTGTTTTATCAGAAACAAGTTTATCATCAAAACAGATGTTTATTGATTTGTCCACAATCAATGTTTCAACGATGTCTATTCTGTAGCATTTTACATCATTGCTATAGACACAAACAAAATAGATGGTTCCAAGACTAACAACTTTCTTTTCTGATCTCCTACAAGCATAGTTTCTTCAACAGATTTAAGAACCAGAACTTGGAAGACAATCTTTCTTCCCTTCAAGTGTTGAGACCAACTTGAGTCCAGGAGACATGTCATGTTGATTTTTATCTTCTTTGTCACCAAGAGAATCTGCAAAAGAAATAGTCCTTTTCTTTGGTACCCACATTTTCTTGGGTCCTTTCTTGTTAGATTTTCTCAAGTTCTGATTGAACTTGGGTTTAACATTATAAGCAATAGGAGGAACAGCATGATAATTTTTAATATGAGTTTCATGATATTTCCTAGGTTGTGTCACATGCTTCTTGGTGTGTGTTATGTGAAAACTTTGAGCATGTGAAGTGTGCCTAATATCATGAGAGTGGCCATACTTGAACTGATCATACAATGGCTTGTATGTAATTTTCATTTCATCAACAGGTTCAAGTTTGTATGGGGTTTCACCCTCAAAACCAATGCCAATTCTTTTGTTTCCAGATACGGCATATATCATAGAAGCTAGCTGACTACTGCCAATACTTCTAGATAAGAACTTCCTGAAACTTAAATCATATTCTTTCAGAATATGGTTTAGACTAGGAGTGGATTTTTCTGAATCAGAAGGAGATCCAACATTATTGGATAATTTTAAAAGTTTTTCTTTTAATTCAGAATTCTCCAACTCAAGCTTCTTTGTTTCAAATTCAAATTGCTTTTTCAGCTTTTTGTATTTGAGACTAATCTGAGACTTGAGTTCCAGAAGTTCAGTTAGACCGGAAACTAACTCATCTCTAGTAAGTTCAGAAAATACCTCTTCAGAATCTGATTCTGATGTAGATTCTGATCCGTCATCTTCTGTCGCCATCAACGCACAGTTAGCCTGCTCATCTTCTGAATCATCTTCTGACTCATCCCAGGTTGCCATAAGACCTTTCTTCTTATGAAACTTTTTCTTGGGACTTTCCTTCTGAAGATTTGGACATTCATTCTTGTAGTGTCCAGGCTCATTGCATTCATAGCACATGACCTTCTTCTTGTCAAATCTTCTTTCATCAGAAGATTCTCCACGTTCAAATTTCCTTGAACTTCTGAAGCCTCTGAACTTCCTTTGCTTGGTCTTCCAGAGTTGATTTAGCCTTCTGGAGATCAGGGACAGTTCATCTTCTTCTTCAGATTCTGATTCTTCAGCATCTTCTTCTTTGGCCTGAAAAGCGTTAGTGCATTTCTTGATATTAGATTTTAATGCAATAGACTTACCTTTCTTTTGAGGCTCATTTGCATCCAGCTCAATTTCATGGCTTCTCAAGGCACTGATCAGCTCTTCCAGAGAAACTTCATTCAGATTCTTTGCAATCTTGAATGCAGTCACCATAGGACCCCATCTTCTGGGTAAGCTTCTGATGATCTTCTTCACATGATCAGCCTTGGTGTATCCTTTGTCAAGAACTCTCAATCCAGCAGTCAGAGTTTGAAATCTCGAAAACATCTTTTCAATGTCTTCATCATCCTCCATCTTGAAGGCTTCATACTTCTGGATTAAGGCTAGAGCTTTAGTCTCCTTGACTTGAGCATTTCCTTCATGAGTCATTTTCAAGGACTCATATATGTCATAGGCCGTTTCCCTGTTAGATATCTTCTCATACTCAGCATGAGAGATAGCATTCAGCAAAACAGTTCTACATTTATGATGATTCCTGAAAAGCTTCTTTTGATCATCATTCATTTCTTGCCTTGACAGCTTCACGCCACTGGCATTTACTGGATGTTTGTAACCATCCATTAGAAGATCCCATAGATCACCATCTAGACCCAGAAAGTAACTTTCCAGTTTATCTTTCCAGTATTCAAAGTTTTCACCATCAAATACCGGCGGTCTAGTATAACCATTGTTACCGTTGTATTGCTCAGCAGAGCCAGATGTAGATGCAGGTGGATTTGTCGGAGTTTCACCAGCCATCTTTTAAATGAAGCGTTTTTCTCTTCCTGAATCTTTTCTGAACACGGTTAAGTGCTTGCACCTTAGAACCGGCGCTCTGATACCAATTGAAGGATAGAAAAACACTTAGAAAGGGGGGGTTTGAATAAGTGTAGCTTTAAAAACTTGACAGATAAAAATAAATTGCACAGTTATTTTTATCCTGGTTCGTTGTTAACTAAACTACTCCAGTCCACCCCCGCAGAGATGATTTACCTCAACTGAGGATTTAATCCACTAATCGCACGGATTACAATGGTTTTCCACTTAGTCCGCAACTAAGTCTTCCAGAGTCTTCTGATCACACACTGATCACTCCAGGAACAACTGCTTAGATACCCTCTAAGACTTTTCTAGAGTCTACTGATCAACACGATCACTCTAGGCTTAGTTCACTCCTAAGACTTCCCTAGAGTATTCTGATCAACACGATCACTCTAGTTACAAACTGCTCAGCCAACTGCTAAGACTTCCTAGAGTATACTGATCACACGATCACTCTAGTTCCTTACAACTTAATGTAATCTATTCAAGAGTTTACAAATGCTTCTTAAAAGCTATAATCACAAACTGTGATATTTCTCTTATCGTTTAAGCTTAATCTCACTAAGATATTACAACAGCAATGTAGTGAGTTGATGAAGATTCTGAGCTTTGATTGAATAGCGTTTCAGCAAGTTTATTTTCGTTCAGAGTTGTTAAGAATTGGTAACCTTGCTTCTCATCAGAACTTCATATTTATAGGCGTTGAGAAGATGACCGTTGAATTCATTTAATGCTTTGCGTGTTCCGTACAGCATTGCATTTAATGTTATACCCTTTTGTCAACTACCTCGAGCCTTGTTCACGCTGTGTCTACTGACGTAGCCTTTAGTAGCTTTTAACGTTCCTTTTGTCAGTCAGCGTAGTCTGCCACCTGTACTTCCTTCTGATCTGATGTTTGTGAATACGACGTTTGAATATCATCAGAGTCAAAACAGCTTGGTGCATAGCATCTTCTGATCTTCTGACCTTGAAGTGCTTCTGAGCGTGATACCATCTTCTGATCTTCAGTGCTTCTGATCTCTTGTTCTTCTGATGCTTCCATAGACCCATGTTCTGATTCTGCTTCGACCATCTTCTGATGTCTTGCCAGACCATGTTCTGATGTTGCATGCTGAACCATTTGAGATACAACTTCTGAGCGCTGAATTACGCGTACTCTTTATATATATTTCCTGAAAGGGAAATTGCATTGGATTAGAGTACCATATTATCTTAAGCAAAATTCATATTATTGTTATCATCAAAACTAAGATAATTGATAAGAACAAATCTTGTTCTAACAGCACCTTTTATTGAAACTAATCGTACATGGAACATGAATCAATTATGAGGTTCATCTAGGTTGTGAAGCTATGAAAAAGAAATATAAGGAGTAAGAAGTTTACACAACAGCTTCATAATTCTTATATTTCTTCTCATAGTTTCTCAAACTAGATGAAGTTTGTTGTTGTTGTTTCTTCATTTACTTTTCTTGTGACTTAACAATGTATTATTTTTGTTTTGAATCCTACAAACACCGTGAAATTTATCAAGATGTGAAATTGCAAACTTAATTTTCAACAACAAATACATGCAACAAAATGAGAACACTAACAACTTACATCATCAATAGATGTACATGAAGTCGTGGAACTATAACAAAGTATGAAGTTCCTATTGTTTGTGAAGCTATGAAGAAGAAGTACAAGGTGGGTGAAGTTTTCAACATAGCTTCATACTTCTTGTACTTTATTTATGTTAAGGTCGTGAAGACGAATCTAAAAAAAGAGAACATTTAACAAGATGCAATAAACAGGAACTATCTAACAAGAAGATGGAAGAAGAATAATGCCTTATGTATGAAGAACAAGAATCATGGTTAATGATGAAGAAGAAGAGAAAAAATGGGTTCTAGGGTTTACCTGCGAAGGATACGGTGCTATAATAAAAAAGTGAGAGTTAATTCGCTTATATATGGGTATACTATTTCACAATGGTTAAAACTATCAATTGTAGCGATATCCCTTTTATTATTTATTTAAAAATAAATAAAAAAGAAAAGGTGCATCTTAACGTTAAAGGAATAAAATATTTGAGGGCGCTGAGGTTCGAACCTATGAAAGTTTCATTTTATCATCACGGTTAAATCATCCACCATTATTATATGCTAACATTTATTAATTGAAAATAAATAAATAATTAATAGCGCCTCAATTTAGATATGTCACCACGGTGTATTGATGAACCACGGTGACTTTAGCGTTGTCGTATGCGCGTTTTATAGTAGTGCATCATGAACAGTTTGATCAAGATACACCCGGAACAGCGGCACAACATTTTTCCCTCTTTGCAAGATATACATGGCAGCCCGCGATAACTCTTCACGATACTCCTTATCAATGTAGAAACCATGAATGTGGTAGAAGTGAGAAATGATCCATCCCTGAAAAACGAATAAGAGCTATGTAAGAACAAAATACTAATACCAAATTAAAATTAATAGTTTGAATTAAAAGTACCTTCAGCAGTGTGCAAGAGCCTGTCAACTGCCTTATCCTCCAGTTAGAAGCTTCATTCAACTTTTGGTATAGAAATACCAAACAATCGCCCCCCCCCCCAATTCAATTAGCTAACTGTATCCAAATCAAAGAAGTACTAGAGGTATGCAACATCCACGTAGGTTGCACTTTTGTCCACAAAAATGGACGTGTCAACCAAGAACGTGAAGTAACACCGCAAAACACAAGCACATTAGTACTAAACAAAAAAATTTATTGGCCTCGCTCGCGGATGCTTCTGCTGCATTCTGGTGGTCTTCATATAGTGCTGCCAGAAAGGAGAAATTGGCATGAGCTCCATTAGTTGAGGCACACCGGTCAAAAGTGTGTTCTGGTTGAGCTCCCGGATATTTGACAATCCATTCAATCGTGTCATTACAACTGATCTGGGAGGGTTACGTAACCTCCCTCTAATAGGAAGGTGTAGCAGGCATGCGACATCATCAAGTGTGATCGTCATCTCCCTAACAGGTAAATGGAAAGATGAGGTTTTCTTGTGCCATCTCTCGGAAAATGCCCCTGTATCTCAGGGCTTATAGTCCCATAACCGGAGCAACAAAGTTCGGCAAGTCCAGAGCCGAGGATGGCCTCCCTGAACCAATCCTCCCGGGGCTGAACAAGATCAAATATTTTTCGCGTGTGGTTCACGAACTTTAGGGCTAGCCGTTCTTGGAAAAATAAAAATTAACGTCAATGTTAGTCGTTAACATATTTGTGTGTGAAAATTGGATGGAAAAAAGGAGTCTTGGGTGTCGTAATATATCAAAAAAGAGGAGTCATAGGGCCATCATGGATACTCTTGGGAATACCTATGGCCAGCCTGCCTCATTGCTGCACGTAGTTGTACAGCCTGCATAGCAGGAGCAGCCTGTGTATCAGGAGTAGCCTGCATATGAGAAGCAGCATGTGCTTGAACATGTTCCTCCTTGGGTTCCTGCTCATTACCCCCATGATCCTGAGACGAGGAAGAATGAGCCAAGCAACTCCTCGAAACAGAAATAGATGTTCCTTGTGTCCTTCTAGACTGCTCAGGTCTCTCATGCCGAGCGGATGATGTCTAGGTTGGCCTGCCAAGTCTCAATCTAGGGTTCTCAGCCATAATCTTGAAAAAAACATTAGTTAAAGGGAAGCAATGGAACAAATATGAAAAAAAAACACTCAGGCAATATTTCAGATTGCCATATCTGAAAATTACTCAGATGGGATTTCGGATATGCACATCCGAACACCCCTGCGAACAACTATGGATGAACATGTGCGTGTTCTTGCCCTAAATGACCCAAACAGCCATATTTTCCAGATTAAACTACTATCTAAAGATTTAAATGATAATAAACTCCCTATTTCATACATGCAGTGTGTTAGAACAAGATTTGTTCTGATCAATATTCTTAGTTTTGATGATAACAAGGATATGAATTTTGTGTGAGATAATGTGGTACTCTAATACATTGCAATTTCCCCTTCAGGAAATATATAAAGAGTATGCACAAATCAGCGCTCAGAAGCTTTGTCTCAGAAGGTTCAGCATGCAACATCAGAACATGGTCTGGCAAGACATCAGAAGATGGTCAAGGCAGAATCAGAACATGGGTCTATGGAAGCATCAGAAGAACTTGAGATCAGAAGCAGAAGCACTGAAGTTCTCATGGTATCACGCTCAGAAGCACTTCAAGGTCAGAAGACAAGAAGATGCTATGCACCAAGCTGTTTGACTCTGATGATATTCAAACACTGTATACACAAACATCAGATCAGAAGAAAGTACAGGTGGCAGGCTACGCTGACTGACAAAAGGAACGTTGGAAGCTATTAAAGGCAACGTCAGTAGACACAGCGTGAACAAGGCTCGAGGTAGTTGACAAAAGCGTGAAACATTAAATGCAATGCTGTACGGAATACGCAAAGCATTAAATGCTCCCAACGGTCATCTTCTCAAAGTGCCTATAAATATGAAGTTCTGATGAGAAGCAAGGTTACCGAATCTGCTGATAATTAACTTGCTGAAACGCTGTTCAAATCAAAGCTCTCAAACTTCATCTTCATCAAAGCTCACTACATTGTTGTTGTAATATATTAGTGAGATTAAGCTTAAACTTTAAGAGAAATATCACTGTTGTGATTATAGCTTTTCAGAAGCATTTTAAAACTCTTATTTGATTACATTAATTTGTAAGTAACTAGAGTGATCAAGTGTTGATCAGGATACTCTAGGAAGTCTTAGCTTGTGTCTAAGCAGTTGTATTTAGAGTGATCACGTGGTGGTCAGGATACTCTAAGAAAGTCTTAGCTTGTGTCTAAGCATTTGTTCCTTGAGTGATCAGGTTGTGATCAGGATACTCTAGAAGACTTAGTCGTGGGCTAAGTGGAAAACCATTGTAATCTGTTGCGATTAGTGGATTAAATCCTCAGGTGAGGTAAATCACTCTGGGGGTGGACTGGAGTAGTTTAGTTAACAACGAACCAGGATAAAAATAACTGTGCAATTTGTTTTTATCGTTCAAGTTTTTAAGACTACACTTATTCAAACCCCCCCTTTCTAAGTGTTTTTCTATCCTTCAATTGGTATCAGAGCGCCGGTTCTAAGGTGCAAGCACTTAACCGTGTTTAGAAAAGATTCAGGAAGAGAAAAACGCTTCAGTAAAAGATGGCTAGTGAAATTCCAACAGATCCACCTGCATCTACATCTGGCTCTGCTGAGCAAAACAATGGTTATACTAGACCACCAATATTTGATGGTGAAAACTTTGAATACTGGAAAGATAAACTGGAAAGTTACTTTCTTGGTCTAGATGGTGAATTATGGGATCTTCTGATGGATGGTTACAAACATCCAGTGAAAGCCAGTGGCGTAAGGCTTACAAGGCAAGAAATGGATGATGATCAAAAGAAGCTTTTCAAGAATCATCATAAATGTAGGACTGTTTTGCTGAATGCTATCTCTCATGCTGAGTATGAGAAGATATCTAACAGGGAAACTGCCCATGATATATATGAGTCATTGAAAACGACCCATGAGGGAAATGCTCAAGTCAAGGAGACTAAAGCTCTTGCTCTAATCCAGAAATATGAAGCCTTCAAGATGGAGGATGATGAAGATATTGAGAAGATGTTCTCAAGATTTCAAACTCTAACTGTTGGATTGAGAGTTCTGGATAAAGGCTACACCAAGGCTGATCATGTAAAGAAGATTATCAGAAGCTTACCCAGAAGATGGGGTCCAATGGTAACTGCATTCAAGATTGCCAAGAATCTGAATGAAGTTTCGCTGGAAGAGCTTATCAGTGCCTTGAGAAGCCATGAAATAGAGCTGGATGCAAACGAGCCTCAGAAGAAAGGTAAGTCTATTGCATTAAAATCTAATGTTAAAAAATGCACTAACGCTTTTCAGACTAGAGAAGAAGATCCTGAAGAATCAGACTCTTAAGAAGAGCAAGCCAACTTCGCGCTGATGGCTACAGAAGATGATGGATCAGAATCTACATCAGAATCAGATTCTGAAGAGGTATTTTCTGAACTATCTAGAGAAGAGTTAGTTTCCAGTTTAACAGAACTTCTGGAACTCAAGGCTCATCTTAGTATCAAATACAAAAAGCTGAAGAAGCAGTTTGAATTTGAAACTAAGAAGCTGGAAGTGGAAAATTCTGAACTGAAGGAAAAAGTTTTAAATCTATCCAAAGATAGTGGATCTCCTTCTGAAACAGAAAAATCCATTCCTAGCATGAATCATATTCTGAAAGAATATGACTCGAGCTTCAGAAAGTTCTTATCTAGAAGTATTGGCAGAAGTCATCTTGCTTCTATGATATATGGTGTTTCTGGAAACAAAAGGTTTGGTTTTGGCTATGAGGGTGATACCTCACATAAATTTGAACCTATTGATGATCTGAAGATCACATACAAGCCATTGTATGATCAGTTCAAATATGGCCATGCACATGATATTAGGCTCACTTCACATGCACAGAAGTTTAACACTGTTCACACCAAGAAGCATGTGACACATCCTAAGAAATATCATGCTGACAAACCTAAAGAATATCATGCTGTTCCTCCTGTTAAATATTTTGCTAAACCCAAGTTCAATCAGAACTTGAGGAGAACTAACAAGAAAGGACCCAAGAAATTGTGGGTACCTAAGGAGAAGATAATTTCTATTGCAGATATCCTTGGCTGCAAAGAAGGAAAAGCACAACATGTCATGGTACCTGGACTCTGGGTGCTCGCGACACATGACGGGAAGAAGGTCTATGTTCCAAGACCTGGTGCTTAAATCTGCTGGAGAAGTGAAGTTTGGAGGAGATCAGAAGGGCAAAATTATTGGCTCAGGAACTATAAAGTCTGGTAACTCTCCTTCTATTTCTAATGTTCTTCTAGTAGATGGATTAGCTCATAACTTATTGTCTATAAGTCAATTAAGTGACAATGGTTATGACATAATCTTTAATCAAAAGTCTTGCAAGGCTGTAAGTCAGAAGGATGGCTCAATCCTATTTACAGGCAAGAGAAAGAACAACATTTATAAGACAGATCTTCAGGATCTTAAGAATCAGAAGGTGACTTGTCTTATGTCTGTTTCTGAGGAGCAATGGGTCTGGCACAGAAGATTAGGACATGCTAGTTTTAGAAAGATTCCTCAGATTAACAAACTAAATCTGGTCAGAGGACTCCCAAATCTGAAATACAAATCAGATGCTCTTTGTGAAGCATGTCAGAAGGGCAAGTTCTCCAGACCTGCATTCAAGTCTAAGAATGTTGTTTCTACCTCAAGGCTGTTAGAACTCTTGCACATTGATCTGTTTGGCCCAGTCAAAACAGCATCTGTCAGAGGAAAGAAATATGGATTAGTCATCGTTGATGATTATAGCCGCTGGACATGGGTAAAGTTCTTAAAACACAAGGATGAGTCTCATTCAGTGTTCTTTGAATTTTGCACTCAGATCCAATCTGAGAAGGAGTGCAAAATCATAAAGGTCAGAAGTGATCATGGTGGTGAATTTGAGAACAAATTCTTTGAGGAGTTCTTCAAACAAAATGGTATTGCCCATGATTTCTCTTGTCCTAGAACTCCACAGCAAAATGGAGTTGTAGAGCGAAAGAATAGGACTCTACAAGAAATGGCCAGAACCATGATCAATGAAACCAATATGGCTAAGTATTTCTGGTCAGAAGCAATAAACACTGCGTGTTATATTCAGAATAGAATCTCTATAAGACCTATTCTAAATAAGACTCCTTATGAATTGTGGAAGAACAAAAAGCCCAACATTTCATATTTCCATCCTTTTGGATGTGTATGTTTTATTCTGAATACTAAAGATCATCTTGGTAAGTTTGATTCTAAAGCACAAAAGTGTTTCCTTCTTGGATATTCTGAACGCTCTAAAGGCTACAGAGTATACAATACTGAAACATTGATTGTAGAAGAATCAATCAATATCAGGTTTGATGATAAGCTTGGTCTTGAAAAACCAAAGCAGTTTGAGAATTTTGCAGATTTTGATATTGATATATCAGAAGCAGTAGAACCAAGAAGCAAAGCTGCAGAAGCTGGCAGTCTCAGAAGCAATGGATCAGAAGATCAAGTTGCTGCATCTTTAGAGAATCTCAGGATTTCTGAAGAACCAACAGTCAGAAGATCACCTAGACTTGCCTCAGCTCATTCAGAAGATGTGATCCTTGGAAAGAAAGATGATCCTATCAGAACCAGATCATTTCTTAAGAATGACAATCAGAAGCAGTGATCAGAATCAGAAGGCGTAAAGTCTATTCAAAAAATTTACAGCTGTCATCTATTATCTGATGGTGAACACTTGTATGTACGGTTAGTAAAAAGCGTGCAGTTGAAAAGACGCCGATCTAGGTAACTGTGTTAAATCATTTCATTTACCGTGTTCTCTCTCCTAATGTCATTTCTCATTAAATGCATGATGATTTTGTTTTTTTTAAATCATTTAAATAACCCGCTTCACCTTCATTTTTTTCTCTCTCTCTCTCTCTCTCTCTCTCTCTCTTTTGTGCATTCCTTTCGTTGCATCTGTTTTTCAAACCCTAGTTTTTTATTTGATCTCAAAGCATAATCATCATGAACTCATCTTCATGTTCATCAAATTCAAAAGAAAGACTCACTTCTACACAGATCCTTCTACGCAAATATGAGTATGCTCCATTGAAATCATGCTTAATACCCACGGAAGAACTGGAAGTTCTATGTAAATCTGCTGTGGACATCAACAACCTAAAAGCAAATGGCTTTAAGTGTGAGGCAAGAATCTTTGAGCAAGGATGGTCTAAATATCTTGATAGATTGGTTGGTCCAATTTATCCTGAACTTGTGAAGGATTTCTGGGTACATGCAACGGTTACTCCAACTGCCATCATTTCATTCGTGCTAGGGCATGAAGTGGTTATCACTGAAAAGCTCATCAGGAAGCTGTACAATCTGAATGATGAAGAAGGTTGGTCTGGTCTTCAACATGCAACAGTTGACTGGTCTAAAGTTGAAAAACAAATCTCTCTGGCTTTTGGAATTGATTCTCATAACACGGGCACCTTAAGGCCATTTTATAAAGCATGGGCTGAGATTATTCTGGGTTCCCTTCACCATAGAAAGAGGATGCTCTCCTCCTCCTACATCAGTCCGGATCACAAGTATACTCTTTTTTGCATTGGCAAAAAGACTGAGATCAACATCTCTCATATTCTGTTTGAGAATCTGAAGACTTCTATCTTTGAGTCAAGAGAAGATGAAAGGGTGAAGTACCCTCATATTCCAAGAACGACTATTCCGTTCGGAAGAATGATTTCAGACATTCTGATTGAAAGCAAAGTGGTGGACTCCATCAAAAAACTCAATGCATCTCATTTTCTTGGAGTAGCTCAAGGTCCCATCTTCAATGGTGTTGATTTGTTCAGACTGGAACTTATTAAGAATGTACCTTTTGTGTGCACAAGTTTTCCTGACATTCTGTCAAGAAGAGTTGCTGTTGAAGGATTCGTCTCCTTGTTTCATAAAGAACTGCATCAGGTCGTCAAGCTTTACCTGGAAGATTGTGTTAGGAAGCAATCAGATATTGATCCTGCTTGGATCCGTGGCAGAGTACTTCCGTCCAAAGCTGATCTTCTGAAGAAGGATCAGAAGGAACAAAAGGCTAGGCTAAAAAGAAAGGCCTGAGAAGATGAGGTTATGAAAGCCAAGAAGTTGAGGGTCACCTATGATCCTGACAAGGTGGACCCTGAAGGACGAAGGGAGAAAAGGATCAGAGACTCCTTTCACAGAACCAGATCTTCACATGCCTCTTCTGAACACGTCTCCAGGCAGGTTTTTACTCCACCTCCCTCTATCCCTAAACCTTCTATCATTTCACCTTCTTCTAACCCAAAAGTAAACTTCACTATACCAAATCCTTCTCCATCATCTTCTTCCACTCCCTTTCTTGACCCCACACCTCTGAGTATTCTTCCCCCAACTCCTTCTGATAAATCTCTCTCACCAATCCCGTTCATAAATACTCCATCCTCTTCTGAACCTATACTCTCTATTACTCCATCCACATCAATCATTCCTTCAAATGTACCTTCTTCCTCATCCATCACACATTCACCTTCTTTATCCCATCCCTTACCTACCAGAAAATCCAAACCCTACTGCCTTCTCTACCCTGACTACAAATTTACCTTCAATCCGCCTGAACCTGAACCTTATACCTACTTGGAATTATTCAGACATGAGGTGATTAGCAGTCTAGACCTTCTAAAGGATGCATTCCTAAATGGTCTGGATGACGTTTCTACACGAAGTCTCTAGAGAAGCTTTCGTAAGGATTTTCAAGTAGAAGCAATGAGAGTACAGAAGAGATTAGTGGCTGCTGCCCCTGGTTACCCTGGATACCTTCTGGAGGATGATAATGGTATATACTACCATCCTCTCAGAAACTGTGTTGCTGCTGAAGAAAATCCCTTTGTGGATGAATTGGAAGTAGCAAGATTGGCTGCTGCATTGGAAGCTAATCCTTGCAGGGAAATTGTGGTCTGGAGACCTCAATATCCAGTTCTGCTCGGGGATTTCAAGACCCTCTTTGACTTTCTGAGGGAAAACCCTTCTAAGGAAGACCCAAGCTTGGTCATTCCAGAAGTTGTTGACCCACCAGAAGTTGAAGGTCCTTCTGCCCCCAGGAATCTAGCTGCCATTCTTCAGGCACTTGAGAATGGAGATTCTGAGATTCTAGCTGCAGATTATGGAGATGCTTCAATGCAAGAAGCAGATGTAGAAGATCATGTTGCTGAATCAGTTCATATTGAGGAAATCCCTGCAAATGATCTATCAATGGAAGCTACGGATCACAATGCCATCCCGTTGGATAGAAGCTGTGAAGCTTCTTCTGATGAACCTTCCCGTCTTGCAAGGACTCTGGAAGTTCTTCAGAAGAACCAGGATGAGCAAAGCTCAGTAAATGCTGAGTTTAGAGCCTTCGTAGAGAAGCAGACTGAGCACAACAATGGGGTTCAAGAGATGTTGGCCAAGATCTTGTCGAGACTAGGGTCATCTTAGATTGAGTCTTAGTTGTTTTTGTTTTTGCTTGTGCTGCATCTGTTTTGTGCATCTTCTCTTCCTTATCTTCTTGTACTTCTGTACTTTTGTCTGCTTGAACTTTAATGAAAATTATCTTTTTCTTCCATGTGTTTCTTTTTGTTTTTCATCTGAATCTTTTATGTTTTTGATGTTATGACAAAAAGGGGGAGAAATATGTGATAAATGATTTGATTTAATCAGTTGCTTTACTAACAGAACTTGCAAAGTTCTATGCTTTAAGTTGTGTTGTTGCAGGAATTGAAGATTCTCTTTAAAGATCAACATGAGAAGCAACAAGATGAATCAAGTTCTTGGATGCAACAAGATGAATCAAGTTCTTGGATGCAACAAGATGAATCAAGTTCTTGGATTCTTGAAGCAAGCTGAGTGCTATGAAGCTTCAGAATCAGAATCAGAAGCAAGAAGGAAGAATGTTCAGATATTCTGATGATAGAATATGATCTGAAACATTATGTCTATTTGTTCTGACACATTCTATATGGCTCTGATACATATTATGTGTTCTGAAACATATTCTATGTTTTGACTCATTCATGCTGACTTTTGTCGTTTAGTTTTGTTCTGTAACATTTCAGGATGTAGAGATGCTCTGATGATGCTCTGGTACATTCAACAATGTTCTGATACAATCTAGCATGAAGTGATGTAAGAAGAAATTCAAGCTCTGAAGCTGCCCCAATGGAAGCAAGAATCAGAAGCTGTGGATGTTCTGAAGATCTAAAGAAATTCAAGTTCTGAAGCTGTCCACTGGAAGCAAGAGTCAGAAGCTGTGAATGTTCTGAAGATCAAAGAAATTCAAGTTCTGAAGCTGTCCGATGGAAGCAGAAATCAGAAGCTGTGAATGTTCGAAGGATCTAAAGAAATTCAAAGTTCTGACGCTGTCCTATGGAAGCAGAAATCAGAAGTCATGAAGGTTCTGAAGATCAAGCACATGTGAACGTCTCTACCGAAATAATCAGGGAAGTCTTTTATTTATAAAATTCTTCTAGTATTAATTTCAGGGGGAGATTATTTATCTCAGGGGGAGATTGTTAATCTCAGGGGGAGACATATTCACATGCTTATGCTATAGCTGTGTAAATTGTCTTTAGTCGTCTGCTCTTTCTGATCGCAAATTCATATCATTTATATATGTTTTTGTCATCATCAAAAAGGGGGAGATTGTTAGAACAAGATTTGTTCTGATCAATATTCTTAGTTTTGATGATAACAAGGATATGAATTTTGTGTGAGATAATGTGGTACTCTAATACATTGCAATTTCCCTTTCAGGAAATATATAAAGAGTATGCACAAATCAGCGCTCAGAAGCTTTGTCTCAGAAGGTTCAGCATGCAACATCAGAACATGGTCTGGCAAGACATCAGAAGATGGTCAAGGCAGAATCAGAACATGGGTCTTGTAGCGGTAAAAATGTGACTCGACGCATTTTCACGCGTTCGAAGTACAACAGAGTCGCCACCGAACTTTATTTATTCCAAGAAAGGAAAGGGAAAATATCGATAAAACCCACGAATAAAAAAGAAAGGATAAGATGGTCATCACAACCAAATTAGGGTTCGGGAGTCGGTTAAGCAAGGGGAAGGTATTAGCACCCCTCACCTCCATCGTATTCGATGGGACCCATTTAGTTAATCTTGTGATTTATTGTTAGCTTATTATCTACTTGCGTTATTTATTAGGTTGGAAAGAAGAAAGAAACAAAAAAAAGTTTTTTATTATTGTGCTCGCCAAGACATTTGTATCTTGTGCCTACGTATTCCCTAGTGCAATGGGAAAGTCAGAGCGATCGTAGTTCGGGATATGGAACCACGAAAGGTTGTTGATTGATTTTAGCGAGAGGTACTCGATCGCATTCAAACAATACTATGCGCACATGGATAAGAGATTGTTTGCATCACTACAAGAATGGATAACTAAATCAAGATTAGAACAAGATTTTGGCCATCATCGCATTCGAGTGGAAAACATTCGTTCTTCACATGTGGAAGTATAATTGCATTTGAATTTTGACTAAGTGTCTCGTTTATAAAAGGGTTTTAAAATTAAAAGGTGTGAATTAATTGATAGTTTGTTTGTTAAGAGAAATCAAACATTTAAACAAAAGCTTAACGGCCATCGCCCAAATGTTTGAAAGAGAAAATTGTACAAGTACGTACAACCTCCTCGTAGGTGATGAAGATGATTTGATGAGTTTGAAATTGTTTTGTAAAAGAAATGGATTGAGTTTGAAGTATTTTTAAATTGGATTCAAGTATTTAAACAAAAGCTTAACGGCCATCGCTTAAAATACTTGAAAGAGTATTTGCTAAATCGGGTTTTTAGAAGTCTTTAATGGAGTTTTAAACATCCAAACAAAGGCTTAACGGCCATCGCCTAAATGTTTAAAGAACAAATTGTACAAGTACGTACAAACTCTTCTTTCCATTATAGACTAAAATAATTTGATTGTTTAAAAGAAAGCATTTTGTGAAAAAGAAAGGTGAATTGCATCGAATTTTATGGAGCCTTTAATGGAATCAAAGTAATCGAATAAAAGCTTAACGGCCATCATTCAAATACTTTTAGGACAAATCGTACAAGTACGTACGAACCCTCCTTGATTCATCCATTAAATCTCAAAATTCGATTCGATTAAAAAAAAGATATTTTTGTATCATTTTGAATATTTTGGAAGAAATTCTATATGTACAAAAGGAAATATATTTTTGTCTTTTAATAAATAAAATAAATAAATAAATATATTTTTTTGTGATTTTTATATAAAAAGAAGTCTAATAATAAAATGCTAATTGTTAATTATATATAAGATAATAAAAATAAAGAAATGGGCCATGGGGGTGTTAAACCCGGATAGGAGTGAGTAAAGCCCAACTATTAGAATAAATAAAACTAACAGCCAAAAAATAAATAAAAATAAATAAAAAAGAACTGGCTAGGCCGGAGCTGGGTCAGCCCATGACCCATCTTATTGCAAGATAGAGTTGTGTTAGAAAACCCTAAAAAAAAGGAAAAGAGGCAACGCCTCTGTATCATGAACAGAACAAAGAGAAAAAGAAAAAAAAACCTCTCTCAGCCCTCACTCACGATCTCACTTTCTCTCACGGCCTCAATCTCCTCTCGCTCATACGCTCTCTCTCAGCGGTTCTCGTTCTCACACTCACACTCTCTCAGTCGAACAACAACAACACATATCTCCCTCACTCGCTCGATTCGGCCATGGATGTTTTCGGTTCGAACATATCACAATAGCAACAAAAATATATTAACAACAAAAAAAAGAAACAAATGAATCGAATTAGAGGTTACATCGCGAATGAAGAGTATCTTCAAGTATGTCTTTATGGCCTTCTACTACTTCTGCTTTCTGAACGTGTTGTTTTGCTGTATTATTTTCTGCGGTTTGTGTGTGTTGTGTTTCGGTTTGTGTAGAGTGAATGTTGTGAGATTTCTGAGGTCTGTTTGGTTTGTTTGCAGGGTTGAAGGGTGGTTTGGCGGTTGTATGAAGGTGTATTGAAGGGTTGTGTGTATTGGTGGAGAAAGGTTACTGGGTTGGTTTATGTTAAGGTTTTAGTGAAGAAAATGGTTGTTATAGGTGGATGGTTAAGAGTGAGGGTAGTTGTTTGAATGAGTAAGAGGAGTGTAAAGGATTTTAGCAGAGTTTTTTTGTGTATCGTGGCTGCCTTCGAATCGTTTTTGCCTCTCCTTTGCAGATGTGTTTTTGCTCTGTTTTATAGATGGATGAAGGTGATTTTAGGGGGGAAATTAGGATGAAATTTGAACATTTTGGTGATACTGATTTCTTTGCTTTTTGTATGCAGGTTATTGTATGGCTATTTTGGTGAAATTTGTGGCTTATGAAGCAGGCTTTGGAGCAGGAAGTTTGGACACTTATGCAGAATTTTGGACAATAGTGTTTGGCATGGAGAGTGGAGCAGCAATTTTGGACCTGTTGGTGCAGGTTTTGGACCGTTCTGTTTGGCATGGAATAGCAGCATTGGAGATGTAGAGACATGGGACCAATTCGATTATTTTTACTTTTATTTTTGCTGGTGTAAAAAAATGTACAATGGACCTTTACTAAAAAAACAAGTTGGGCCTAAACTATGGAATCTAAAAAAAAACTCTTTTTTTTTGTGTTATATGATTAATATTAAAATAAAATAAATCTAAACTAAAAAGTAAAAATGATATTAAAACTAAAAATAACCTAAATTAAATTTAAACTAAAAATAAGAATAATATTAGAGACTAAAAAGAAAATTAATCTAACCTAAAC
The DNA here is from genome assembly GCF_029867415.1 of Vicia villosa. Lineage (NCBI taxonomy): Eukaryota > Viridiplantae > Streptophyta > Magnoliopsida > Fabales > Fabaceae > Vicia > Vicia villosa. Next base: position 142,848,885 of record NC_081180.1, read on the forward strand.
TATAAAAAATAAAATAAAATAAACTAGTATAAGAATTAAATTTATTTTAAACTATATAAGTTATTTTTGTTGACTTTAATAAAAAAATCAATTTTTTTCCAAGATATGCAAAATGCGACGATTAAATGATGAATGCGCGTGAAACATGAATGTGATTTTGACAAAATGAATGAAATATCGTAGGTCAAAAATTGGGGTGCGACAGATGCCCCTATTTAAGTTTCTTTCATCGAAGATGTGAAGAGACTTAAATACAAAGTACACAATTTTTGTCCTTCATATGCAAATGGAATGTAATGCATGAATTTTTTTGTTGAAATGCAATATGATATGGGACACTCTAAATTCTATGGGGAATATAGTGTCACAAAAAGACAAACTGTTGATAGAGAAACTTTGAAACGAGGGATAAAACTCTGGATAAAAATGACAGTAGGAATGTCTAAGAGTAACTTTAGACGGCGGAAATCACCAGAGACATTCGATAGTAGCTTTGAACGAATCTGAAACAAAACTTGGGAAGGAGCGTCTAAGAGTGGCTTTAGACGACATCAAATATCAAATACATTCAAGAGTGACTTTGAATGAAGTGAAAACACTTTACTAGGGACCGTAGCATCCAATTACTCGCTTTTAGATGACAACAAGGATTATGACATCCGATAACAGGCTTCAGATGGCAATGAAAAATTATGACATCCGATAACAGGCTTCGGCCGATAACAGGCTTCAGATGGCAATGAAAAATTATGACATCCGATAACAGGCTTCGGATGGAAGAAAGAAAAAATGACATCCAATAACAGGCTTCGGATGGAAGAAAGAAAAAATGACATCCGATAACAGGCTTCGGATGGCAACGAAGGAAGCATGACATCCGATAACAGGCTTCAGATGAAAGAGAGGTTATGACATCCAATAACAGGCTTTGGAGGGCAACAAGGATATGACATCCGATAACAGGCTTCGGATGACAACGAAGGAAGATTTATGACATCCGATAACAGGCTTCAGATGGCAATGAAAGATTATGACATCCAATAACAGGCTTTGGACGATAATGAAAGATTATGAATCCAATGACTAGCTTTGGGTGAAAGGACAAACAATGTTTTGATAGATGCCAAGTAAGTTGGGCTTTGATCTCAAGGTAAAGACGTAAATGAGTATGAATTTTGTTTAGATGCATGATTTTTTTGAATTTTCTATGCATGATATGTGAATGATGAATGTAATGCAATTGATTATGACAACTGAGAGAGAATCTTTTGTGAGGGAAGATTGGAACTCTGATTCTTCCACACAAGAACATTGCCAAGTTAGTTTTGTCACACTGATGATCCCTTTTGGGAAGGACTGATAAACTGCTCGGGGATCGCTGAAGAAAACTGCCCCTGATTGACTGCTTGTTAACTGATCCTGGCTTCAGTTTCTTGAAATGAATGTCGGGAACACTTGCCCCAATATAAATCTTGAACAATAGGATCTTGAAGTAATGTGCCCCTGATAGGATCACTGATCAAGTCTCTTGACTGTTTGAACTTCCTTGGAAGATGAGTACTCGCTTGCAAATAAAATGTTCATTCAAAAATGGTAATTTTAATGCAATGCTCCAAAGCATATTTTGAAATCAAAAATCATTGTAGGAATGATATTATTGATGTAGAGAAAATGAATCAAATGTCCACACACGATGGTCTAGACAATCAAAGTGATGGATAAAGCAAAAGGTATGGTAAAACAAATGAATTGCAAAAATCTTTAGGAGTCAGGTTAACGCAACCTTGTTGTAGTATGCTTTCAAAATAAACCTTGCTTCAATTAGGTCTTTTGAAGGTTGTAACGTGGCTTGGTTCACGGTTTAAGAAACAAAGGATATAGGCTCAAAGCATATTTGTACCCACCCTATTCTTCGTGATGATCTTCAATCCTATGCTCAGTTAATTCAAGTTATGCATTCAGGTCCCAAGAGACTTTGGAATTGCACCTATGATGATGATGATCGTTTAAAGGCCAAGGGAATCTTTAAGATGGCAGCCATTTCTTCCATTTGATAGTCACAACGCTTTGTTGTTGTTCAGGGAATTTATTGACTTCTTTTTTTTTATTTATATCCCTAACTTTTGCCTGAACTGTTTCTTTTTGAGATTACAGTCCGCGGGATGCCCCAGTTTTGCCTAAGTCTCCTTCGTAGGTTTTGACTTAGTGGGCTTTTTTTTGTTTTTTTTGAAATATTGGAAAAAGAGTGACTGCCTTGATAACGATTAATGATAACCATCTAGGTCACCATTGATTGAAACCCTTATTGGAAGATGTACTTAATGATTATCTTGAAATTGGATGCATAAGCAAATTAACTGAGAACTACCCTGCCCCAGGTTAAAATTGCGGGTTTTCATATAGAAAGAAACACCAACTTCTAGGCTCAAAGGGGTTGACGAGGGATTAACTTCCTTATTTCTCCAGTGTTTGGGAATTGAAACAATGCCTGTACATCATCAGCAAAGTTTTATTTGAAAGCATACAATTCAACAACTTGGGTATTTTGTTCTCATCATCCTCCCTCCAATATTTGCATAAACAAAAGTTTGATAAAGAAAATGGACAAGAGATATATTTTTTATTTTTATTTTTTGAAAAAAAGAAAGATAAAGCATAAATATAAACACAGTGGATTGAATCAAAATACGCAATGCTCATTTCATTAACATTAAACAATTAAGAACAAACAAAGTTCAAATGCAGTACACGAGATAAAACAAGGAAATTGCAAACAGAAAGAAACAAGGCCTAGTGACTAATCAGTGACGAGGAGGAGCTATCCTATCACGAAACACTTGGCTTTAGGGAAACAGGTTGCCATTCTCAATCTTCAGCCACTTTTGTCATGCTCGGGCAAAGGGTTGTCGACAACGTTGGGATTGATGTCTTTGAAAGTGAGCATCTTTGCATTAATCAGCTCTTGTACTCTAGTCTTCAATGCATAACAACCTTCCAAGTCATGTCCTATACCACCTTGATGAAACTCACAGCGAAGATCAGGTCGGAATCCTCTTGGAGGAGGATCTCGAAGCGGAGGTGGAGCCCTAGTCGTTATCAACCCCTTATGAACCATTGCAGGATACAATTCAGTGTACGACATAGGAATAGGATCAAATCGGGTGTCAGCACGGTTCAAATTCTGATTAGCAGCTTGAGGTCGAGGAGCTTGAACTTGCGGAGCTTGAACTTGTGGAGCTTTGGTCACAGGAGCAACAGTAACCACAATTGGTTGATCATAGTTATTAGTTCTTTGACGAGGTCTTCTTCCTTCGTCACTCACAGCATTTGTTTCTCCTTCCTTTTTCCTATGGAAGTTTCCAAAAGACCTCCTTGCCCCATTAGAGGACTCACCAGCATTGACAACCTTGCCTTTCTTAATTCCTTCCTCTAGCCTTTGACCGATAGTCACCAAATCAGTAAAGTTGGAGGATACGCTTCCAATCATCTTCTCCCAATAGAAGGGTGAGAGAGTGTCCATAAACATTCCAGTCAGTTCCTTTTCAGCCAAAGGAGGTTCCACTTGAGAAGCTAGCTCTCTCCAGCGTTGAGCATACTCTTTGAAGGATTCTCTTTCCCTTTGGGACATATTTTGTAGTTGACGGCGATCAGGAGCCATGTCTAGATTATACTTGTACTGTTTCATGAAAGCATCAGTCAGATCTTGAAAGCAATGGATACGACTCTTCTCCAGTCCCATATACCACTTTAGAGAAGCACCAGTCAGACTATCTTGAAAACAGTGAATCAACAATTTGTCGTTCTTGGTATAGGCAGCCATCTTGCGGTAGTACATGGTCAAATGACTTCTTGGACAAGTGTACCCTTTGTACTTTTCAAACTCGGGAGTTTTGAACTTGGCAGGTATGACCAAATCAGAAACTAAGCACATGTTTTCAGCAGCGACCCCAAAGTAATCAGCGCCTTCCATAGCTCTTAGTCTTTTCTCCAGAATTTGATATTGTTCTTTGACTTCATCAATATCACCAGCTTCTTTTTGGCTTTCACTTTGATGGTCTCCAGGATGGTATTCAAAGAGAGGATTCCCATAAGCGGTCTGGGCAGCAGTGTGCACAATTGGCTGAGACTCAGTCATGATCGGAGCTTGGAACATTGGTCGTGAAGTTTGACCCAACATAGCAGCAGTGGCGTGAGGCGGAGAATAATTTGGAGGTAAACCAAACTCAGGCCAAGTAGTGGCGGGCCTCTGAACAGGAATAGGGTCTTCAACATCATCGGTGATTTCTTGAATGACAGTCCTTTGAGGTGGTTCTCCTCTAGCAATCAGAACTCGCAACATTTCAGTGAGCTTAGTCATTCCTGACTTCAAATCTTCAATCTCCATTCTGACTTCAGCATTGTGTTGCTCTTGATCTGCCATTCTTCTTCTAACGTTGGCTCTAGTCTCGTAATCGTGTGGAGGAACCAGCTTGACGGTTAACAGAAGACTGTTGAAGATGAATACAGACGGTATGAGTTGACAACTCGAATGAATATGGATGCATGTATGTCATGAATGGTTTACATGTAATGGATTTCAAATCATATGGAAACATTCTGATTTCTTAGCACAAAGTGGCACACAATAGGATAGTTCTAAGGTTTTTTTTCGACAAGGTTCTAGACACAGTTCTCAGAGTTACAAGCTACTTTTGAAAACTTGATCATCTAGCAAATAACTTCCCACACAACCATGTTTTCAAATGAAGCCTATTCTGAGTGTAGTTTTCGCACTTACCCACAGTAATAGTTACGTTACGCAAGTTGGGTGCGAAACCACCATTTCCTAAAAAGTCATGGTTTAAGGGTTTTTCTAAAGGTCCCTAGAGTTAACGATCCAAATTGAAAACATCATCGCTCAAGTAAATAACTTACTTAACCAAAGACATCTTCTCAAAGGACCTACTCTAGGCGGGGTATTAGTATCTCCCACTTGACACTACGTCAAGCAAGTTTAACACTAACCCACCATCTTATCTTATGTGTTTCTTGAGCTCGGGTGTAGAGCTTTGTCCACAAAGTGCCAAAAGTCAAGATATTCCAACCACATGATAAGAAAAGAAACAATAAAAGAAATAAATAAGCAAATAAATAAAGCTAACAATAATACAAAAAACTAAACTAGGGTTGACTCTCTTAGGATATTCCCCAGCAGAGTCGCCACTTTCTGTAGCGGTAAAAATGTGACTCGACGCATTTTCACGCGTTCGAAGTACAACAGAGTCGCCACCGAACTTTATTTATTCCAAGAAAGGAAAGGGAAAATATCGATAAAACCCACGAATAAAAAAGAAAGGATAAGATGGTCATCGCAACCAAATTAGGGTTCGGGAGTCGGTTAAGCAAGGGGAAGGTATTAGCACCCCTCACCTCCATCGTATTCGATGGGACCCATTTAGTTAATCTTGTGATTTATTGTTAGCTTATTATCTACTTGCGTTATTTATTAGGTTGGAAAGAAGAAAGAAACAAAAAAAAGTTTTTTATTATTGTGCTCGCCAAGACATTTGTATCTTGTGCCTACGTATTCCCTAGTGCAATGGGAAAGTCAGAGCGATCGTAGTTCGGGATATGGAACCACGAAAGGTTGTTGATTGATTTTAGCGAGAGGTACTCGATCGCATTCAAACAATACTATGCGCACATGGATAAGAGATTGTTTGCATCACTACAAGAATGGATAACTAAATCAAGATTAGAACAAGATTTTGGCCATCATCGCATTCGAGTGGAAAACATTCGTTCTTCACATGTGGAAGTATAATTGCATTTGAATTTTGACTAAGTGTCTCGTTTATAAAAGGGTTTTAAAATTAAAAGGTGTGAATTAATTGATAGTTTGTTTGTTAAGAGAAATCAAACATTTAAACAAAAGCTTAACGGCCATCGCCCAAATGTTTGAAAGAGAAAATTGTACAAGTACGTACAACCTCCTCGTAGGTGATGAAGATGATTTGATGAGTTTGAAATTGTTTTGTAAAAGAAATGGATTGAGTTTGAAGTATTTTTAAATTGGATTCAAGTATTTAAACAAAAGCTTAACGGCCATCGCTTAAAATACTTGAAAGAGTATTTGCTAAATCGGGTTTTTAGAAGTCTTTAATGGAGTTTTAAACATCCAAACAAAGGCTTAACGGCCATCGCCTAAATGTTTAAAGAACAAATTGTACAAGTACGTACAAACTCTTCTTTCCATTATAGACTAAAATAATTTGATTGTTTAAAAGAAAGCATTTTGTGAAAAAGAAAGGTGAATTGCATCGAATTTTATGGAGCCTTTAATGGAATCAAAGTAATCGAATAAAAGCTTAACGGCCATCATTCAAATACTTTTAGGACAAATCGTACAAGTACGTACGAACCCTCCTTGATTCATCCATTAAATCTCAAAATTCGATTCGATTAAAAAAAAGATATTTTTGTATCATTTTGAATATTTTGGAAGAAATTCTATATGTACAAAAGGAAATATATTTTTGTCTTTTAATAAATAAAATAAATAAATAAATATATTTTTTTGTGATTTTTATATAAAAAGAAGTCTAATAATAAAATGCTAATTGTTAATTATATATAAGATAATAAAAATAAAGAAATGGGCCATGGGGGTGTTAAACCCGGATAGGAGTGAGTAAAGCCCAACTATTAGAATAAATAAAACTAACAGCCAAAAAATAAATAAAAATAAATAAAAAAGAACTGGCTAGGCCGGAGCTGGGTCAGCCCATGACCCATCTTATTGCAAGATAGAGTTGTGTTAGAAAACCCTAAAAAAAAGGAAAAGAGGCAACGCCTCTGTATCATGAACAGAACAAAGAGAAAAAGAAAAAAAAACCTCTCTCAGCCCTCACTCACGATCTCACTTTCTCTCACGGCCTCAATCTCCTCTCGCTCATACGCTCTCTCTCAGCGGTTCTCGTTCTCACACTCACACTCTCTCAGTCGAACAACAACAACACATATCTCCCTCACTCGCTCGATTCGGCCATGGATGTTTTCGGTTCGAACATATCACAATAGCAACAAAAATATATTAACAACAAAAAAAAGAAACAAATGAATCGAATTAGAGGTTACATCGCGAATGAAGAGTATCTTCAAGTATGTCTTTATGGCCTTCTACTACTTCTGCTTTCTGAACGTGTTGTTTTGCTGTATTATTTTCTGCGGTTTGTGTGTGTTGTGTTTCGGTTTGTGTAGAGTGAATGTTGTGAGATTTCTGAGGTCTGTTTGGTTTGTTTGCAGGGTTGAAGGGTGGTTTGGCGGTTGTATGAAGGTGTATTGAAGGGTTGTGTGTATTGGTGGAGAAAGGTTACTGGGTTGGTTTATGTTAAGGTTTTAGTGAAGAAAATGGTTGTTATAGGTGGATGGTTAAGAGTGAGGGTAGTTGTTTGAATGAGTAAGAGGAGTGTAAAGGATTTTAGCAGAGTTTTTTTGTGTATCGTGGCTGCCTTCGAATCGTTTTTGCCTCTCCTTTGCAGATGTGTTTTTGCTCTGTTTTATAGATGGATGAAGGTGATTTTAGGGGGGAAATTAGGATGAAATTTGAACATTTTGGTGATACTGATTTCTTTGCTTTTTGTATGCAGGTTATTGTATGGCTATTTTGGTGAAATTTGTGGCTTATGAAGCAGGCTTTGGAGCAGGAAGTTTGGACACTTATGCAGAATTTTGGACAATAGTGTTTGGCATGGAGAGTGGAGCAGCAATTTTGGACCTGTTGGTGCAGGTTTTGGACCGTTCTGTTTGGCATGGAATAGCAGCATTGGAGATGTAGAGACATGGGACCAATTCGATTATTTTTACTTTTATTTTTGCTGGTGTAAAAAAATGTACAATGGACCTTTACTAAAAAAACAAGTTGGGCCTAAACTATGGAATCTAAAAAAAAACTCTTTTTTTTTGTGTTATATGATTAATATTAAAATAAAATAAATCTAAACTAAAAAGTAAAAATGATATTAAAACTAAAAATAACCTAAATTAAATTTAAACTAAAAATAAGAATAATATTAGAGACTAAAAAGAAAATTAATCTAACCTAAACTATAAAAAATAAAATAAAATAAACTAGTATAAGAATTAAATTTATTTTAAACTATATAAGTTATTTTTGTTGACTTTAATAAAAAAATCAATTTTTTTCCAAGATATGCAAAATGCGACGATTAAATGATGAATGCGCGTGAAACATGAATGTGATTTTGACAAAATGAATGAAATATCGTAGGTCAAAAATTGGGGTGCGACAGGTCTATGGAAGCATCAGAAGAACTTGAGATCAGAAGCAGAAGCACTGAAGTTCTCATGGTATCACGCTCAGAAGCACTTCAAGGTCAGAAGACAAGAAGATGCTATGCACCAAGCTGTTTGACTCTGATGATATTCAAACGCTGTATACACAAACATCATATCAGAAGAAAGTACAGGTGGCAGGCTACGCTGACTGACAAAAGGAACGTTGGAAGCTATTAAAGGTAACGTCAGTAGACACAGCGTGAACAAGGCTCGAGGTAGTTGACAAAAGCATGAAACATTAAATGCAATGTTGTACGGAATACGCAAAGCATTAAATGCTCCCAACGGTCATCTTCTCAAAGTGCCTATAAATATGAAGTTCTGATGAGAAGCAAGGTTACCGAATCTGCTGATAATTAACTTGCTGAAACGCTGTTCAAATCAAAGCTCTCAAACTTCATCTTCATCAAAGCTCACTACATTGCTGTTGTAATATATTAGTGAGATTAAGCTTAAACTTTAAGAGAAATATCACTGTTGTGATTATAGCTTTTCAGAAGCATTGTAAAACTCTTATTTGATTACATTAATTTGTAAGTAACTAGAGTGATCAAGTGTTGATCAGGATACTCTAGGAAGTCTTAGCTTGTGTCTAAGCAGTTGTATTTAGAGTAATCACGTGGTGGTCAGGATACTCTAAGAAAGTCTTAGCTTGTGTCTAAGCATTTGTTCCTGGAGTGATCAGGTTGTGATCAGGATACTCTAGAAGACTTAGTCGTGGGCTAAGTGGAAAACCATTGTAATCTGTTGCGATTAGTGGATTAAATCCTCAGGTGAGGTAAATCACTCCGTGGGGGTGGACTGGAGTAGTTTAGTTAACAACGAACCAGGATAAAAATAACTGTGCAATTTGTTTTTATCGTTCAAGTTTTTAAGACTACACTTATTCAAACCCCCCCTTTCTAAGTGTTTTTCTATCCTTCACAGTGTACAATAAATCATTTGAAGAAACTTAGTCAAATTCGGAGCTATTGAAAACTTGTTGAAATGAAGAGAAACACCTGCTTCGGTAACACTTACTTCTTCAAAGTCTTAGAAACACTTTTGATAACTTGCTCAAAGTGGGGATATAAGGGACTTAGGTGTTTGTGTGAAAAGAATATAAAGAGTAGAAAGCATGGAAGAATGAGGGGTTCTGTTCGTGCCAAATATATACTTAAAACCGGTTCAGATATGCATCTCCGAAAGCCCCCTGAACTTAAATTTTGGGGTTGATTCGAATATGCATATGCGAAACCTCCCTAATCTTGACAAAAAGGTTGTTTCGAAGATTCATATCGAAAAACCTCTTTAAATATATGTGATATGGTGAGTTCGGATATGCATATCCGGATTTTGGAGGTATTTTGGAGTTTTCGCCAAGGGCCTCTAATAAGGCATAAGAGTGATTTTAGAAATTTTCATACATCAATTAAATTATGGTATTACTTTATCCACCCCCATGAAGCGAGGGTGAACAATCTAGAAACCTGAATTTGCCCTTCCATATTTCGAAGATGCATTTTTGGATGCATTCAATACTCACATAAAGAGTGTGCCAAGTGAGCCACATCTTGTTTTTGCCGAAACATATTCTAGAGATGCATTTCTGAAATCACCATTGTATGGTGTTTTCAATACACACTTAAAGGATGTGGCTAGTGAGTCACCCTTAATTAAATCAATGACAATTTCAGAGACTCATCTCCGGAAATGTCAAGCGAGGAAATAAATAAAACAACACTCTTTCATATTCTTCTTCTTCATGATCAAAGACAACTATTCTATCAAAACTCTGAAAACCTCCACCCATTTCTTATCAACTTTTCCACTCCAAAACAACATTTTATGTTTTATAACATCAACAAGAATAAAAGAAGTTGCAATTTCAAGTAAAGAACATGTTTTTCCTTCTACAATGCTTGCATTAATCTGGTTTTTGCCTGTTGAAATGAACATGGTGTCCAAAGATGTATCTCTGGTTTAGGTTGAATATGTTATGAATATACATATCTGGAATGTTCTAAAGTTGAATATGAATATTAAATTTGTTTTTCTGTTATGATTGGTTGTAGATATGGTACACCTTGATACTTTCCCTAAAGCTACTGTATATGTGGATGTTAAATCAGATAAAGTGGAGGACGATGTTAAATTAGGATAAGTAAAAGATGATGTTAAATCGGTTGATGTCGAGATGGATGCTAAATCAGTTGTTGCTCATGTAGATGTTCGTGAACAATTTACTATTAAACATGAGTTTGTTGAGCGTGAACGTATGCTCCAATGGATCCGCACGCAGGGCGCCAAACTTTGGTTCCATGTTGTAATTGGGAGGTCTGATAATAGTTTTTCTAGAAGATATGCATTTGCAACAATTGGATGCAAAAGAAGTGGCATGTACCAACAACCTATTTGGAAGTTGAAACGAGATGGCACTAGATCGAGAAACTGTGATTGCCTTTTAAAGGTTTGTGGATACCGTAAAGTGAATAATACATGAAAAAATTTAATGTGGTTTCTAGTATATGATAAGTTCTAAAATATCGTTATTTTGTATATGTAATTTGTGGCACTTATCCATACTTTTTGTTTATATCGTTTGAATAATCTCTATTTTTTGTGTAAATATGTATACTTTGAGTATTATTAAGTTTTCGTGTAATTGTGTATCGTTTGATAGTTTTAATGTCTTTTGTAGGTATTGTTGTGTATTTGGAGCATCGAAGACTAAAGTGTCGAAGACACGGCTGCGAACGCAAGTTTTGAAAAGAAGAATAAAAGTTCTGGTGTAGCGCGCTAAACGCGGTCTGAGAGCATTTCAGACAAGTTTGGCATAATGGAGCGAGCTTAGCGCGACTTTAGGGATCTTTTAAAATAGTGACCTCAACATTTGTTGATCTTGGGATCGTTTACATATTTGCTTTACAAATCATTATTGATGTTGTTCTTGATATTTTTGCTTAAATGCGTCAGATTTGTGCTATTGTAGAAGTAGACTTCATGAATTTTGATTAAGGATAAAAATCTATTGGTTTCTAAACTTTAGACATAGATTTAAGGTTGATAATCTTTATGGGTATCAAAGCTTAATGTCTCCGTGTTGTTTGTGTCGGTTGGGAAATCGCCGATGTGAATGATATGGTTGTCCATGACTTTGCATTAGACATAACCTCTATTGTGATACGTCTCGAGCGATGCTTGGTGATTTTGATGCGTATTGTGAGTGTGTTTGTTAAAATGGTAAGTATTTCCTTTATCGTTTCCACAGGGATTGATGTGACACTACCGCCATTCTACAATTTAGTGTATTTTGAGCTAAGGTTGGGTAACAGTTTGGTAACATTAGATGTAAAGAGCATGAAAGGTAAATAAAGACAATAAAATAGGGTTTGAAAACGATTTGAGAAAATTGTGCCAAGATTAGTGTTCATTAGTTTGCTTCATATGTACTTTAATAATCATGTATATGAACCTATTAATGATTAATACAACCACGTATCCTCTCGATACCGTTTATCTCTAAAGCAGTATCGTGAATAGTATCATATTAACCGTCAGATGATCTCTCATGCCGACAATCAACATGATAATCTTTAAAACTCGATACAAGTGATTATCAACTCACAAATCTATCTCTAGAGTTTGTTTATTGATAGATGAATATCTTTTAGGTCAAGGTTTGAAACATATCTCTCAATAGTGATCCAAAACAACAAATAGAACATAAATAACAAGATATTCACCATATATTAATCATTAACCAAGTTCATACACAAAAGATTAAAAGAAAGACATATTTACAAACTAACTATCTCTAATCTTGACACAAGATGAAACTTAGCTCTCCATAGCCATGGAAGCTTCACCAACAGGTAACAAACCAAGATTTAGTAGTATCCAACTCAAGAAAGATGAAGAAAGATGCTTAGAAATCTTGAAATTACACTTGAAAATGATTTTTCTCTTCTCTTTTCCTTTGCCCTAACTTGTGGTCTAAAAGTATGTTATGAAAAAGTTGGTAAACATCCCTAAAAATATCATCTGAAGTGCCTAAACACAAGTGCCTAAAAAGTAGGTCCGCTAAGCGGATAACACAAAATATCTCTTTTGTCTTCAACTTCCGCTTAGCGGGATGGTTCCGCTAAGCAGACTCAAAAAGAGGATTCACTTCTGCCAAGCCTCGCTTGAAGCGAGGTTACTGAATCTTGAGAGCATAAGCGCGCTTATGGTCCGCTAAGCGGACTTGCTGATACAATTCTTCTTCTATTAGCCTCAAAACCTCTTTCCAAGCTCATTCCATCAAAGCCTTTCAATCCAAGCTTGCCAAAATCATCAATACCTATATAAAGAATTAAGAAAAGTCATAAAACTTAACTTATGTACAATCCTAAACAAAATGTTATTCATTTACATAGTATCATACTAAAAGGAATCAAAACTTTGAGAAAGAGTTAAGAAATACCACAAAATCTATGAACAAAATATGACAAATAGGATTCTAACAGTGTTGCGATAGATCTTCAGATTTAAGTATTTGACGGGTAGAATGAAAAACGATTCCAATTTGAATTATTTTGAACTGCAATAGATTGTTTAATTGTTCAATTTATTTTTTCCCGCATTTACCTTCCGCAAACCCATTCATGAAATTTAGAGTACGAGAACGTTGAACGACAGTTTTTCCTCACACCAATCTCTATAGACACACGATACGATATAACCTATATTACCCGGTAATTTATTACCTATTACATTTGGTTGCCGCTTTACCGCTTCAACAAAATGGCGTTGTTGTCGGGGATTGGTTTGATATTAATCGCATCGCAATGGTTTCGAGTTCTAAGTTTCGTAAATATGTTCATATCGTATATTTTGTGCATTTTGTGTTCTAATTTTACATTGTCAATCAATAAACATTGTGTATCAATGTATTCCGCCAAGCGCCAAGTCAGATTGAAAATTTTAAATGATTTGTATCACATGACAAAATGATTAAATCAAAATCAAAATTAAGAAAAAAATATTATTAACATTTTTTTCATTCTCTCCCTAGGAATGACAATGGGAGGGGTACTATAATACTCGTCCTCGTACCCGCGATTTTTAAAAAAAAACTGTACCCAAGTTCTTATCTGCGTAGGCAGCAATGTTCATACACGTACCCGTACCCTATGGGTACCTCAATACTCATATTCGTATCCGTTTACCCGCATTTGTAGTAAAGTTAGATCGATTAATTACAAAATATCATATAATTTTAAACTTTTTAACAATATTAAAAAAAAACTATGGATGTTATTATTGAGTTAATAAATAAATAAACACTTTTATTAATATGTGTAATAGTTTAATCGCGATATATTTTTAAAAAATTGATAAACTTACATTTTTATATAATAATATAAATGATATTATATAAATACTCCTATGTTGTGCGGATATGGAACGAAGTGGATAGAAAGATATTTGTGCCTACACTCATTCCCGCTTATTAAACTCATTCCCGCTTATTTTAATGAGTAATTATTGGTGTCCGTATTCATTTGGCAGGTTTTTATCCTATTTATTATGGGTCTTTCAAAACTCTACTTTCATCTCCGCCAAAGTCGCAAACTGAAAAAAATAATAGTTATACTCTGAAACGTCCGTCGCAAACTGAGAAATAATATTGTTACTCTATGAAACATCCTAGTTTTCGTATAATCAGGTTGCATTCAAAGAATCCAAATTTTTATGAGTGTCTGAAAAACATTGAAATAGATTGCTACCTTGTTAGCAAATTAGGCGTATGTGAATCAATTTGTTTATATTATTACTTGAATTAGTTTCAATTCTCTGTCTCTCTCTTGCTGGAATTGGTTTCAATTCTATACCTGGGTTGTCTTCTATTAGAATTAATTGTAATTAATGATTTAACTACTGTTTTATTACATTCCTTGTAAACCTTTCACATGGAACAATTGTGATCTTGATTGTAACACACTTTAACAACAAACTTCTAAATCTAATATGGTATTATAGTTTATTCTAAAGCTATACCTTGTATGCATATTTTTGCTGATTAGAATAAATATCACATTTTGTCCCCCCCCCCCCTGCTAAAAAGTAGAAATTAGATAACATTAACAACATTAACTTAACCATATTATGTAGAAGATGTCAAGCATTTACCTTACTGATATGCCTGAAGTGAATTCTTCATGATATAGTTCATATCAAAAGATAAGTTTCTGAAAAAGAAAAGCCGTAAAACACAGATAAAATATGCTTGAAGTCGTTGGTCTTAAAATGAATAAAATGAATAAAATGAACAAAATGAAAGTGAGACGAATCGGCATTCCAACTCAAAAATTAAGTTTGAATATATAGTACATACAAAACTATCTGCATACAACTAACCATAGAATAATTAGGTGTTAAATAAATTCCACTTCTCACCAACAAATATGATAAACACAACCTCAATGCTATAACTTAGCAAACTATCTTCAGTAAACCCTTTTACATTCTATCCTCTTCAACTAAAAAGAATGAGGAAAAAGATGGTTACATGATCTTGTCTATAGATCTCCTAAATAAGATAACATCTGCCTCTATGACAAAGTAACAGTCCTAAACATAGGAACAAAACCTGAATCACATATAAAAACCAGAATCTTCTCTTTGATCGTATTTATAATACAGATAGAGCATTATGGCTGTAAATAAACTGTGTTTTACTTGTATTATGACAGTTCCTGCACACTTTTTGGCCGTAGAGTAGGACTTTGCATATGAATTATAGCCACGGAAACGGAGAAAGCCTGAAGTGCAGAAAGAGGTGTATGGAAATGAATATAATATAGACCGTCATGAACATTTACCATCCTTAAGGCTGGACTAATATCGTTCGAACCCTGAAAATGGAACAAGGGTAAGGTCATCTTGTGTTGCATTGTAAGTAATTGTCTTTAGTTTGGAAAGCAAAGAAAGTAACCTATGATCTAATCATGCAACGATAACACCAGATCACTGACATTATTTAAAGGTAATAAAGAAACAAGAGTAATAGAATTATGGATAGAAACAAACCTGAGTAACTAAATCAACTGACACGCACTCGCCTTTGGTATCTACGGTAGACAGAACTTCCACTTTGCTAGATTTTTTCTGGAGTACTGTCAATGGACATCCTTCATCCCAACCACCGCAGTCGCAGTGACCGCCGGATCTCCATCTATCAATCAAACTGGACGGGCCGCCATTTCTGGTTCTAGGACCACCATGAAGGCCTGCTGGAACGAGAATGCTCATACTCGATGAACAGTCGTCATTATTTTTATTACAACTTTCAGATGGCGACGCGGTTTTATTTGCGCCTGATTTGTCGAGAAATTTTAAGCCCCAACCGCCTATTGTTTGTGGTTTATTACAAGGAAGGTGGTCTTTTACAACAATCGAAGCCATTTCAAAATTCGGAGGAACATTAGTCTCTAATAAGTTGATTCCACCATGAGTATATGGATCCCACAGACAACTCTCTGATACACCGCCTGGTCCGATGAACTTCGAGAGTGTTCTGTGTTTTGACGATGGATTCGTTCTGAAAACTTTTGACACCTTTTTCTTTAGCCCCTTGTTCTTCACTGGATGAGAATACTCTGATGCGTTATCGTAAACTTCAATGTTCTGGAATAACGTGAACTCTGTCTCCATTACTCTACAATTATTATTCGGACAAAGAGTGAAACTTGTTGATACATTCATCTTCCCGACAAGCGGCAAATCCTCGTCAGCAATTTCACGACCCTTCCGATCACCCTTGTTTAAGTGAAACTGATACACATAGTCCAAAGCCTTACGATCGGTTGAGTCTATTACCTTCCTCAAATTCGCTACATAGACCTCTTTTTGATCATCTGCGGAAAAAATAAAATGAGGAACCCCTTGCTTCCACGTACATTGAATCATCCCCTGAGATATAACAGAAGTCGACGACATCCAATCAGAAGAAGTAGAGGTGGCGCTAGACGTGGAAGCAAGCCTTTTATGAAAAGGAATGGATCCATACTTTTGTACCGACGGTGTTGTTTCCTTATCAAGGTTATACGATGAAGAGACGCTTAAACTGCTAGAAGAGTCGATAAAATCGTAGCATATCAATCCTTTCGCATCAGAAAAATTCATCCTGTTCAAATTCTCATTTCTCTCTGAATCACCAAATTTCCGAAGCAAAGCACTATTCAATATATTTATCATACTCTTGCTCTCCATTACCGAACCTAAACTCCACTCTTCTCCAGTATCATCAGTATTCATAACTACTCCCCCGATCTCAGTCGCGACAGGACAATCAAAAACAAATTTTTCATGAAAGAATTTACCCGAATTTAAACTTTCTGATAAACTCTCTATGTTCGATCCTCTTAAACTCATCGGTGTGTTCCATTGCGCCGCTTTTAATGCAGAGTTATGTACCAATTCGAGACAACGACGAAGATATTTCTCGTCGACACTTACCATATGCTTCGGAATCCTGTTGTCGAGTCCATTACCGTGTCGAAAAAATAAACCCTTGAAGAAAACTTTACTAATTTGTGATTGAATAGCATTTACAGGTATTGATGAATGAGAATTAGACCTTTTAATCAACTTGTTTAAACGTGATTTTGAAGACTCTAATTCATCTGATAACTCTTCCCTATCACCGCACAAATCCTCTTTTTGAATCCATAAACTTACATTTTCCATCTTCTACCTCTACTATTCAAGATTAATAATTACAATTTACAACCTTCTCTCAAACTCATAATCCTACAAAAAGAAAATTGTATGCAAAATATGAGAAGATTAAGAAAAAAACAAACAAGGCTCAATTATCACATAGTTTACAACGTTAATTAATCAACATAAGACAAAGTCAACCATGTTGTAATAACATAAAATCAACGAAACAAACGAAAAACCGGAAAGTTCTTGAATAAACAATATTAAACAAAATCAATAAAGAAAGACAAAAAAAACAAACAGAAAAGCAATAATATTAATAACAATATTATAATAAATTAATAACAAAAAAAAGAATATGAACTTTTTAATTACCTGATTAATTAAGGTGGAGTTGGATCTGAGGAAAGACAGAGAAGAGAAACTCAAGAATCTGAGCAACAAGATGAAGAGAAGAAGGTGATTTTGAGTTGAATACCTCAAAAATTGGGTTTTGTGAAGCTGAATGGTGAAAGGGAAAAAGAAGAAGAAAACAAGAATGAGCACATGGGAGGGAAAGGAAGAAGATTGAGGATCATACAAGTACAATAAACACCGCTAGCTATGAATACTAGAAAACTACAGCTAGGTTCCAAAATACTACAGTTTTATTTTTATAATTATAATCTTTTTTAATTAATGGATGCAACTGTATTAGTATTTGTATTAGTTAGAGAGAAAAATGAGAAAAAGGAAAGTTAACTAAAGCAAACAAGATTAACGAAAAGAACGGTGGAAGGAAGTGAAAGAATGAAGACACGGTTTGGTTGGAAAATTAGTACACAGAAGAGAGAGAAGAAGGTGTTTTTGTGTTTGATAGTAGATGAAAAAATGGGGACGCTGATGTGGGACCCAGTACGTTGTTGTTGTTAGGGGCCAACAAGACTACAAGAGTGTACCCTAACGATTCCCGCAAAGAAAGAGAAAGAGAAAGAGAAATTGAGAGAAAGTCATAAAAGAATGAGCTGGTGCGCACGATAAATATGTGTAATGTGAAATGTGACTCCACTAAAGCCAAAGGTGGTGCCACTACTTGCAGATAGATGCTCACCTCACCTACAATTTCCATTTTTCATTTTCTATTTTCCATGTTTTATTCTGCATTTAATCAAATAGTAAAAAAAGTTATATTTACTAGATTTATTTTGACTACTCATCTATTCAGCAATCGGTGATATTTTTATTTAAATCAAATTAATCAATCTATAATGAAATTATAATTTAATTTAAAAAATTAAATACTATTAAATATTTCGGGATCTTCTTGTATGGAAACTAATTAGGTCAGTTTCAAATTCTTTTCTTATAGTCAAACTGCATGTATATGAACATTAATTTATATTTTCTTATTAATTTATTGTTTGTTGCTTTTTAACATTTTTAATAATTTTTATTAATTTATTCTTTTTTAACATATTCATGTATTTCAAGCATATGATAAATTATATTTTGCTACAAATTCGTAACGATCTTGAACATTTATTCATTTTTTTTAATGATTTTGAACATTTTTAATAAATTTTTTTAATAGATTATATTTTGCTACAAATTCGTAACGATTTTGAGAAAAAAATTGAGTTCAGCATTTAAAAATTATTATAATCGGTTGATAATTTTATGTTTAAATTTTGTTTAAAGAATAAGTATTTTATTGTTCATAATGATTTATTTATATAAAAATAAAATAAATTGATGAAACTAGCATTCCCCTATTAAGGTAACTATATATTAGTTTTAATAAAAATGATATTATTATAAATTTGTTCAAGAGAAAACGGATGTTGTACTGAGTTTTATATTGTCAATCAATCTTGATCATCTATTCTATTAAGTCATATTATTATTTTAGTCAATCACCACGATCATGTATTCTATCAAATCATGTTATTATTTTAAAATTATTGAGATGACATGGTATAATGATATATTCTTAATGACAGTGTAAATTTTTTTTATTATAAATTTTTTGTTCAATTGAAATTGGAGAGAGAGTCAATTTAAATAATATAATTAAATTGGATCTTATTTTCTAATTTCTTTTATCTAAACTAAAAGTCGTATTGTTTTAATCTTTAAACCATAAGATCTTGTTTCTTAATTCTAACTGTATTGGGGACACTTTTATTAACTATAACAGCTTAGCTTTGTTAGTAATAAAATGCTAAAGACAAAACTCACAAACAAAATGGTTGAGGAGTTTGCCATGAATGAATTAGTTGTTTGTAGTGTTTTAAAATTCAACCTGTATCGGTTGGATTAAGAATCGGAGGATAGAGTGGTTTGATAAAGCCATAAAACCGTTGCAAATTGCAATTGATTTGATAAAAGTCAGTGTGATTAAAAATTTATCAATCAAACTATTAAATCGATGAATTTTTTAATTTACTTATTATGTTTTTTATATTTATTTTTTTAATTCGTCAAATTGATGTCATTTTAGGTGGGGAGTAATTTCATAAAAACTTTTAGGCTCTGTTTGGCATGCCACTTTTTGAGCTTATGTCTTATAGCTTATAGCTTATAAGCTCATATAACAATAAAAGACCTGTTTGGTAACGGTCTTTTCATTACGAGCTTATAGCTTATTTTACTAGCTTATAGCTTATTTTTCAGACGCTATTTCAAATAGCGTTTTAGCTTATAGCTTATAGCTTATCATTTTTTCTTCCATTTTTACCCTTATTATTTTAGCTAAAATCCACTTTTACCCCCTATAATTTATTTTAATTTAAATTAAAATAATTATATATTAAATATCCTTTATGTCATTTTAATTAATCAGCTAGTTGAACCGCTAGTTTTACCAAACACTTCAATCAGCTTATCAGCTATAAGTCATCAGTCATCAGCTATAAGCTATAAGCTATCAGTCATCAGCTATCAGCCATAAGCTATCAGCTATCAGCTAGCTTATCAATCAACCGCTATTTTTACCAAACAGAGCCTTAGTTTAAATTTTTTTTTACTATATTATTTTAGTTGTAGTATAACTTATTTAAATTTGTGTTCTGGTTAATTAAGTTTAAAATTTATTTTATAATTGTATTACATTTTAGTTTTAAAAAATATTTAGAATTTAAAGTTGGAGATTTTATATATGTTTGTTATTCAACTTATTTAGATGAATAATTTTGTAATTTTTTTTTTAGATTTATAATTAAAAAGTTTATGTTAAAAAATTTATTTCATAAGTAGTATTTTTTATTTATTTAAATCAAATTAATAGCCATTGACTAACAGCTCATTGGCCCAATCAATAACTCAATAACTTAATAGCTTTAAGGCTTTAAAACAGTATAGTTGTTTGCATTAAGAAATTAAATTGCTACTCTATTTAATATAAAGCTCAACTTTTTTATATAGTTATTGTCACTTTTTGTTTTCTTTGTATTGCTCTATTTATAAGCCTTGGAAATTTTGCTAAGATTTAAAACCCTTGGAAAATTAAAGCTTAAAATTAATAATTACTAAAAATTATGTTCACATGGCATAAACTTTCAGAAAATATTAAGTGTCAAACTAAAAATTTGAATATTCAACACTTTCACAGGAGTGCAACTTCCGAGAAATTATTGGAATTAAAAAAAAAAATACACAGTCAAATTTTCGGTTAATTTAATAAAATTTTAAAAAAGTTACAAAGTCGGAAATTTATACTAGTTAGTTTATTGAAATTTTACAAACTCAACAGTTTTATTTTGTGAAAAATCCATTTTTATTTAGCATATGGTGGGGAGAGAAAATAAAAGCAAGGGTAAACGTGGAATTGGTCATTGGTCAAGTAGTACATGTACAGTACCTTTGCATGCTTATTGACCAACACTTGACCGTAATAAAAGAAGTTCATTTTACATAGCATAGCATGTTGTTCAGTTGCACTGTTCCACACATGACATGACACATTCCACACATTCTTATTCTTTCTTCTTCTTTCCGTTAGTTTATTTATTGCTGTCATTTATTGTAATCATATTCATCCGTCTTGTTTATTCATTTCTTGGTCGGTGTAGCAACTGATATTTTTTATGATTCATAACTGTCTTTTGGAGTACGAGTTCAGGCTTTGCTTTAAAACTATCGGTATTATTTTTGTTTATGTCTTGCCAAAATATTTAAGGTTCATAACTTGTAGTAAATGTTTATTTAATTATTTGCCAAATAAGTTTCTTTCATTTTTCTTATATTTTGTTACAAAAAGAGCATATATTACCAATCGTTAGTTGGTTTAGTGGTGATTGGCGCTGGACTTGGTAGGGAGAACTACGGTTCGATCCCCCGCAACGACTAAACCGGTGGTATAAAGCCAAAAAAAAAAAAGCATATATTTTATTGGTTCCAAAAAGTTATCATAATTTAATTGATTAATATATTTGATCTGTTTATAGATTATGTACATGAATTATTTAATGTATTTAAAAAATGATTTGTCTCTTATAAATAGGAATAGAGGTAGTAATATTTTTAACCAAAAAAAGCGGTAGTAATATTTTTTAATTAACTTAATTAATTATTTATTAATTTTATTTTTGTTCTGTGTCGTTTGTCAGACCCACGTAGGAAGATCCAATAATAAGTA
Source organism: Vicia villosa (assembly GCF_029867415.1). NCBI lineage: Eukaryota > Viridiplantae > Streptophyta > Magnoliopsida > Fabales > Fabaceae > Vicia > Vicia villosa. Next base: position 142,870,525 of record NC_081180.1, read on the forward strand.
CACCACGGAAAGACACGCGGAACATGTGAAACCTCACTCCAACTGAAGACAAGTGATTTTGGCCTCTAACTCATTTTTCACTATTAGATATGATCATGCGGCTACGTGCATGAGAAGTCGTATTCCACGAGGATTATTTTAATCGCATGCACTATATAAAGTCCAACACGCACCATTTAAGGTATTATATCATTCATACAATCATACTACTTTATCACTCATTCATTGACCTAAGCTTTAGAGTGTTAACTTTGTAGGTCCACCATCGCTCGTTGTATTAGAAGTTTAAGCCACCACACTAGAATTCCATTCCATTTGATATTTACCATTTTGAAGTTCTAGTTTGAAACACAAGCGCCGTCCGTGATAAATGACTTATGGTTCTAAAAAAATTCCATGAAGAACCATCGTCTATTCATCACGATTCTAGATCGTTGAACTTTTCTCTTCCAGTTCATCAATCTTTCCTCTTTTAAACGTTGATATCTTCCTCCTACAGATTGCTGATCTAGTTCCTATTATCATGACAAAAAAAAGCCACTCGCTCATACATCGCACGCAACACTAACATCATAACTACTATTGCAACTAACACTTCTGATCCCGTGAGGGAGGTCCCACTTCCTTCGTCCATTGAAGATATTCTGATATTTGCTATTCCCAATACATTTCCAACACCACAAAATCTAGCACCTTTGACAATTGGACAAAGGTCCTTATAAGATTTTCCAACCTTTTATACAACCGCTTCAAGGTCAAACATCGAAGCAACCTTCTCTGCAACATATAATTCTTGGAAACTATCTTAGGCACACAATGAGCAAACGATCCCCTAAAAAAATGTCTATAACCTAGTGCAACAACATAATTCACACTTCCTCACGGAGAGGATACTTTTGACCGAAGAAAACTTTATGTTTGCTTCTCCTAAGGATAATTTTGTCTGTGAGGTTGTTTCACGAGGCATGAGAGAGTCCAACTAGAACATATCCTCTTCGACAAAATTTTACCACACGACGTGGCCCTTATATCTTCAGACCACAATGTGCATCGAAGACATCAGACTTCACCTCATGGTTCTAGAGGAAGAGACATGAGCCATATGTTGCCAAATGATTGTCATTATCACCAATCGCCATCACACCACTTATGTAGGGAAGAGCAACATGGTGCTGAAGCAAAAAATAGTAATTGAAATAGAAACTAATTCTCAAGACAAGTCCACAATAGTAGATACCTTAAAAATCCCCTAAAGCTGAATAGTAATGATAAAACATGGGATCCGGAAGAAGATATTGAGCATAAGATACCAAGTTGGGCTATTATCACACTCGTGAAGCAGTAAAATGTAAGTTGTTCATATTAACCCTTAAGGGAGACGTCGTGATATAGTTCAAGACCCTCTCAGACAGAAGCATAAGTTCTTGGAGGGAGTCGTGTGACTTCTCCACTGCCTAATTCATAGTGCGAAAGCGGAAATATACCACCATTGTTATGCTCAACGGGATCCAACAAAAAAGATAAGGAAATCATGCGGGAATACATTGATAGGTTCACATAGGTCTCGGCAGGAGTTGGAGGAATATACAACAATTTGAAATTTTGGATAATCAAGAAGGGTTGAGATCATACTCCACTTTTCGTGAAAAGCTAGGACTAGAGGGAACCGACGTAACTCTAAAAAATACATAGTCTCCTGCTTGAAATTCAACATTTTTCCTCCTCTTATCATGGTAACTCTTCTGCCTACTCTACAAAGTTTTCATCTTCTCCCGAATTAGTTTCACCTTTTCGGTAATCTGTCAAACAATTTCAGGTCTGAGAACTACACTTTCACCGGATTCATACCAATAAAACGGAGTCTTACACCTCTGACCGTACAAAGCTTCAAAAGGGGCCATTCTAATACTATTATTATAGGTAAATTCTATCAGTGGAAGGTAAGTATCCCACAAACCTCCCTACTCAAGAACATAAGCTCTCAACAAGTCCTCCAATGACTAAATAGTTCTCTCCGTCTCACCATCTATCTGCGGATGATACGCGGAACTCAATTTCAGCTTAGAACCCAATGCATCCTGCAAAAATTTCCAAAACTTAGAAGTAAACCTCGGATCTCTATCCGACACAATACTTGACGGGACACCATGAAGCTTCACAATTACACGAATATAAATTTCCACCAACTTGGTACGGGAAAACTGATAATAATTGGAACAAAATGAGTCAATTTTGTCAACCGATCAACAATCACCCAAATCGTATCATACCCTCTGGGAGTACTGTGTAGCCCCGTCACAAAATCCATCTATGTAATATCCGATTTCCATTCTGAAACGTCTAACGTTTTCATCAATCCTGCAGGTTTCTGATGTTCGACCTTCAACTTTTGTCAAGTCAAACACGCATACACAAACTGTGCTACATCACGTTTCAACCCAGGCCACCTAAATAATTTCTTCAAATCTTGATACATTTTAGTAGCCCCAGGATGAATATCCAAACTACTTCGGTATCATTCTTTAAGAACCATCTTCTTCATCTCGTCATCATCTGGAATACAAATTTTACCACGAAACCTCAGCGCACCCTGTACATCAATTCTAAAGTCACCATCCTCTGATTGATTACCTCCAACAATCATATCTACCAATTTCACATACAACTTTTGGGCTTCTTTGGTTTTAGTTAAGAAATCACTATTAGTTTTCAACATTCCTAACATGACACTCTCCGGTGTCCTCTCGCAAACCAAACTCAAGTCTCTGAACTGTTCAATAAATTCTAATTCCTTAACCATCATCGTTGACATATGCAATGTCTTTCGACTCAAAGCATCGGCTACAACATAAGCTTTACCCGGATGATAATTCAAGCCAAAGTCGTAGTCTTTTAACAATTCTCACCACATGCGTTGCCTCATATTCAACTCCTTCTGATCAAACAAATATTCCAAACTCTTATGGTCGTTGAATACTTAAAATCTAGAACCATAAAGATAATGCCTCCAAATTTTCAACACGAATACCACTGCGGCTAGTTCCAAATCACGTGTAGGATAATTCCTCTCATGAATTCTTAACTGTCTCGACACATAAGCTAACTACCTTATCATTCTGCATAAGCACATTACCTAAGCCCAATTTAGAAGCATCACAATACACAATAAAAGATTCTTCGGGATTAGGTAATATCAAAATCGGAGCCGTCGTCAATCTCTTCTACAACTCAGTAAAATTTTCTTCACGTTGAATATCCCACACAAACGATTTACCTTTGCAAGTCAGTTACGTTAATGGAAGTGCAAACTTAGAAAAGCCTTCGATAAATCTCCTATAATAACTAGCCAAACTCAAAAAGCTTCTATTCTCTATGACCGATTGTTGTACCCCAATTTTTGACCCTAAGATCCCACATTATTTTGTGCATAGTGTGATCATCATCATCATCATTATTCATATTTCATTTACTAACAAAAAATATACAAAAAAAGAGTTTGTGCTTTGCTTGTTGCTTGTTTCCCAAGGTAGGTGGTTGATCTAGAGGCTCAGGAAAGATTAGGGTTTTGAAACCCACAAAGGAGTTCAAGCACTCTCATATGCTTATCCCATCAAAATCAAAGTCCAAGAATGGCTCAATTCAAGATCAACAACTTCCAATTTAATTTCATCTGGTGCACAAATTAAGGTTTCTGACCTAATTCATCTAGGGAATTGACTTTTAACCAGGACATGGCTCCATAGCTCAAAATATGACTTAAGGATCTCCAATACAACATTGTAATCCACTTATGTCATTCATTTGAAGAGGAGAGCTTGATTTAATAGAGAATCACAAAAATACAATTCATTTGAAAAAAGTCAACTGTCCAAAGACTACCTTTGACTTTTAAGGAATTTGGTCAACCATGGACTTTTGAAGATCAAAATCACTAACATATGATTATTGAAGTCATTTGATCAAGAAAAATCAAGAAAATCAATCAAAATAAAAAATTCAAAGTTGGAAAATTCAAAGACTTAGAAAAATTCTAAGTATTTTCAAGTGTTTCAGCTATAACTTCATGGGCAAGTAACTTCAAAATTCAAGTATGCAACTGAAAAAGCTTCCAACATGAAAGTTGTAGATCTTGATCCAATGAATAACTTTGTCACAAATAACTTTTTCTCAAAAAATGAATTATTTGAGAGTTATGGGATCATGAAGTTTCTAACAAAAGACTTAGAAAATTCTAAGTGTTTGAAACCTAGTTTTTTCCTAACTTTATGGACTTTTTTCACCAAGGTCCAAGATGAAATTGAAGGAGAACCAAAGACCAAAGTTGAAGAGTGTGGCAAGGGCTTTCCAAAAAGACCAGTAGCACAAGATTTCAATGCTTGAGCTAAGAGATATGAATTTGTGAATATGGCACCTTGACACTTGAATTCAAGTCACGAACATGAAGAACAAAGCTTCAAATCCAATTCAAATCTGCATAGACATTGCTTGCAGACCCTTTTGCTTGTTCTAAGCACCATAATCAGATGATTTTACTTGCTTTTGAGCTATGAACCAAATGATTCAAGTCTTAACCAATTCATAATACCATTTCAAGCATAAAGCCATGACATCCATTTTGAAAAAGCTACTGTAATCACCAACAACTCTTGCTTGGAGCTTCCAACTTGTTTGCTCTGCACTAAAAGTGATTCAAGTCCAACAAGAAACCATCTAAGCTGCAGAGAAGCCACCCTAGGTTCATGTTTAAAGCATTGTAAGTACTATGGGAACCATAACTTCAAGCTTTTTTCACCAAGAAGCAAAGTTGGATAACTTTCACATGTGGTCACCAATTGATTTGATTTCTTCACCCACAAACCCTAATTCTTGCCTATAAATGGAGACCAAAGCCTCTTGCATCAAACAACCAGAATTCTCCAAGTCACCCTCTCACTTGAAAGTCCATTTTTTTGTCATTTGCATTTCAATAGCAATTTCAAGTTCTGATAATTTTGAGTGTCAAACAACCTTCCAAATAGCTTCTAAACATCATTTAGAAGCTTTTAATCATAATTACCACCTTCAAAAACACCTTAAAGCCATAATCACCATCAAACCTCCATTAATGAGAATCCTTGAACCTTAAACACACATCTTTCATTTTGCTCGAGCATTATCAAAACTACCACTTCAAATACCTTCCATACTACATATAGAAGCTATCCAAACCATTGAATCACATTGTAACACCTGGAACCAAGTTTTCCATTCATAACTTTTCTATTTTGCAGGTGCTATCGGGTTCATACTTCCTGGCTTGCTCAAGCTCAAGTAAGCATTCCAAAAGCTTCCCTAAGTTACCTTGAAGCTATCCAGACCATTAATCCAGCTCTGTAACACCTCCAAGTTCAGTTTTGATTTCCAGTTTTTAGAGGTAAAACCTTAAACTTGAACTCATTTATAGAGGTACCATTTTGATTAAAACTTGATACCATTTGGTTCAAAATCATGTAGGGAATAAAAGCCCTAAGGTTTTATGGATTGATTGTACATATTTGTCATTTTATTTTATTTTGAAACTTTAGGGTTCATAACTGTTTTCCAAAAATTCTTGAGTTATAGGCTGAATAAATTTGCAAATGATACATGGTTGAATTCGTCCTGAAAAACTACACAACTTTCATGTTTACATTTTAAAAAATGGATGAGATTTGGTCATGGTACGATTTCCAGAAATTGTAAGCTCAAGGTTGAAGATGAAGTTCATCTTAAGACTCATTTTCCCTTATATTTTTATCACGTACTTATATTTGAAATCAAGTGTTAGCGCGTTGGTCTGTTGGTTTAGTTTTAAACCAATGACCCTAGTGGCGTGGGTTCAAGCCTTGTAGGGGCCAAGACTAATTTTTATCACTTGTTTTATTCATTTTTTCGAATCAACTTATATATTTTATTCAAAATAGCAAAACAATTTATTTTTAAACCATTTTTTGCGCACTACTCATTTAAGTTGTCTATTTTAATAATATATTTTAAAAATCCAAAAAATTTATTTGTTTAATCATTAAAAAATTAAATCAAAAACAAATCTTTTTATGCTTTTAAAAGCTTTTAAATCAATTTATTTTATTATTTTCATCAAGTAAACTCATAATATTTTTGTGTGAATTTATTTAGGGCTAGGTTAAAGTATCCTTGATGATACCATATACCCTTAAACCAACTCTCCTTTAAAGTTTGGTATTTTAATCAATTTAAAGTCAATTAGGTTTGGGTGTGTTTAAAACCCTAATCTTTGAAAACCCTAATTTGAAACCCTTGATCTTTAGCTTCACCATGTTGATATAACTTGTTGCTTTGATCTCCTTTTTTGTGTCTTTGTACATATAATTGTTGATTTTTATCCTTGTACACTTGTACTTTATTTTATAGTATTATCATTGTATATATACATTGTTTACTAATCCACATGCATAAGATTATTCATTCATCATCTTCATTCATACATGAAAGGATTCTAAGGTATAAATATCCTTTTACTCATCATCATTTGAGTTTACATTGATCTCTTTGTTATACTCACTTGTTTACTTTTGCGACACATGTTATCGCACAAATACTTGAGATATTCATGATTGATTGCTTAAGTTGTTGTTGAAATATCCAAAGGAATGAGAATGGTATTGACTAAAATTGTCAAGGTACTCAATCTCTCTTCCAACCTCTTTTATCTTTGTGCTTAGTATTGTTAAAGCTTTGCACCCCACTTGTTTTTTTAAAAATGGTTTTGTATTGTTAAAGCTCAACCTTTTTAAATTAACCCTTGGTTTTGTATTGTTAAAGCTCAACCAATCTCTTTTAAACCACAGCCTAGTATTGTTAAAGTTTGACTGTTTTTATTAAAACTTGTTAAGTATTGTTAAAGCTTAACATTTTAAAAATCCGTTGAGTATTGTTAAAGCTCAACACCCAAAAATATTTTTGCCACTTGGCTCTTTATTTTCCTTTTAAGAGTTACTACAAAAGCTATGACTTCCCTATTGCACTAAAGGGGTATGCAGGTTTGAGATGCGATATCTTACCGAACTCACTTTAAAAACCTTATTTTCTCATCCCCCCACTCTATTTAAACAAAAACACATAAACACAAAAACATTTTTTATAACAACAACAATAATAATATTTTCAGAGAGGTTCCTATAGAGTACCATAGATGTGAGGGGTGCTTAAAACCTTCCCCTTGCATAACAAACCCCCTTACCCAAATCTTTGATAAGTTTATTAGTTTTGATTTTAAAAACTTCTATAGGTTTTATTCGCTCTTTCTCCAATTTTCTTTGGAAACAATAAAACGCGGTGGCGACTCTATTTAAAACATATGAGCTAAGTCAATTCAATGGCTTTAGTCTCACAAATTTCACCGCTACACCAATTTCGAAGTTTCCCAATTTAACACTGCATCTACTTTTGATGGATCCACAACAATGCCACTATCTTAAATGACATGACCAAGAAAACTAACCTGCTCTAACCAAAAATTACATTTTGACGGCTTTGCATATAACTTCTTCTCTTTTAAAACCTGCAATGCCACTCTCAAATGTTCGGCATGTTCTTCTTCCGACTTAGAGTAAATCAGAATATCGTCAATAAATACCACCACAACCCGATCTAAATAAGTATGAAAGATACAATTCATATATTCCATAAATACTTCCGACGCGTTAGTAACATCGAAAGGCATCATCGAATACTCATAATGCCCGTCTCGAGTTATGAAAGCTGTCTTTTGAATATCCCCATCTTTCACTATAATTTGATGATAACCCGATCTCAAGTCAATCTTGCTAAACACACATGCACCCACCAACTGATCCATCAAGTCATCTATTCTCGGAAGTGGATACTTGTTCTTGATTGTTACTTTATTTAACTGTCTATAATCAACACACAACCTCATACTTCCATCCTTCTTTTTCACTAGCAACACTAGAGCTCCCCACGGCGATAAACTTGGTCTCACGAACTTCTTCTCAAGTAAATATTCCAGTTTCTTTTTCAACTCTGCCAACTCAGATGCTGACATCCTGTATGGTTCCATGGAAACATGTTTGGTACCAGGGACAAGATCAATAGAAAGTTCAACTTCTCTTTCTGGCGGTACATCGGGAATTTGATCGGGGAAAACTTCAGGAAATTCACGCACCACCAGCAATTCATCTATTGTAGCCTGATTCTCAACAAATAACGATGCTATCAACAAAAACACCTGAGCTTCATCTGGCAGCATTTTCCGCAATTGTCTAGCAGATAGTAAACCAATTTTCTCCTCATCGATAGGAGTAGAAAACCGCACAGATTTGTTATAACAATTAATATGAACATGGTTATATTCCAACCAGTTCATACCCAAGATCACATCCAATCCATTCAACGGTAAACAAATCAAATCAACCTCAAAGTCTCTGTCGAAGATCGACAGGGGATATTTCAAACACATTAGAGAAGTAGGCACTGATCCCTTAGTTGGAATATCGACGACCATCTCTCCATTCATAGAAGACAACACAAGACCTAACTCTTTCACACAATTAGCAGCAATAAAACACTGAGTAGCACTAGTATTAATAATAGTAATTAAAGGAGTATTATTGATGAAGCATGTACCTATGATTAGTCTGTCTTTAATAGTTGTTTGAGTTCCTGCTAACGAAAACACTTTCCCACTAGATTGTGCTTTCTTCGGCTTCTGGCACTGAGTACTAATATGTCCTTCTTCGCCACAGTTAAAGCAAATAACCTCTTTGTGCTTACAATCATCTACTTCATGCCCAACTTTACCACAACGAAAACGCCTTTTCACATCACCACTACATGCATTGCTCTTATGAACTGATTTCCTACATTTGAAACATACAATACCAGCAAGAGCGTCTCCCCCACTAGTCCTCTTACCCTCAGCAACTTTCTGTTTGCTCTTACCAGCTGGAGCATCATAAGGCTTCCCACGGTTCTGCTGATGCTTACCCCTCTTCTAGTTTATAATCTTATAATGAGCATTATTGTCTTCCTTAAAAATTCTACAACTATCCACCAAATCTGGAAAATTACGAATCTTCTAGTATCCAATTGCCTTCTTGATCTCTGGGCGTAACCCGTTCTCAAATTTGATATACTTGGAAAACTCAGTAGTCGCCTCGTTATAGTGAGGATAGAACTTTTCCAGCTCCACGAACTTAGCATTATATTCCGTAACCGACAAATTTACTTGCTTCAGTTCGAGAAATTCAATCTCCTTCTTCTCGCGGACATGCTCAGGATAATACCTCCTCAGAAACTCCCTACGAAACACATCCCAAGTGATATCTTCACATGCAGCCTTCAACCTCTGGCGAGTCTCTAACCACCGGTCATCAGCTTCAACCGCCAACATATGGGTACCATAACGCACCTTCTATGCTACAAAGCAGTCTATCACTCAGAAAATCCTTTCTATCTCCTTGAGCCACGCTAGCGCCCCATCAGGACCATACTTGCCCTTGAAGGTAGGAGGATTATTCCTCTAGAAGGTTGCCAAACTGCGGGATTCTTCATTTGCACCAGCATTAGGCTGATTCTGCATAGACTGAGCCATCGCTTCCAAGGAAGCAGCAATTGCAACATCATTTCTACCCACCATCTTTTACTTCACACCATATAACACACAACGATTAGATAGCTAAATTGACAATACTCGATTGTCAGACAACACTATTGACTCGACAACTTAGCCGGACGGACTGACCTGCTTTGATACCATTAATATAACACCCTAATTTACCCCAGCGAATTATAATAAAGTCAGAGTGATAAAATTTCATTCAAAATAATTCATCACAAACCAGGATGTCACATTTCTTCACAACACAAACATTTACTCATAATTAATAACAGATACATAACACAATCAGTCAGATGAACTGATCAAAACAACGTAATCTCTAAAACATCTTTTATTTCGCAACGAAAAGTATTCATAAATCAATTTAAAACCAACCGACAACTTAGTTCAACATTGGTCAACATCATTATTCATAAAATCTTCAACAAATCAAATTAAATCCAACAAAGAAAACAAATAGCATTCATCCCCCCTTGTGTTACACATCAGAGCAACGACGCTGACTCGAGCTACTGAAGGTAAACATCCTTCACTCCTGCTCACCTGCATGTTACCAACATAGGGGTAACATTCAAACAGAAGGGGTGATATATCATAACAATATAAGGAAGCGTATGATAACAAGTAAATGAAGAATTAAGTTATACACATTTGACCACTTCACAAAATCATCATTATCAACTTCACAAAATCATCCTCATCATCCAATAGCAAGTAATATACATGTATTCTCCAACAAATAACTCATCGTGATTCAAACGACTCTAGTAAATTCTATAAAATTCACTAAAGTTCATGATAAATCACTATTGTCTAGGACCCAATTCAGTTTTTGTAAATATAAAACTTTTTATACTAGAGCTCGCTAAGCGCCCTCGGCTCGCTAAGCAGACCTGCGATTATACAAAAAAATTTGCTACGGCCAGCTGCCACAAACACTAATTCCACCAAAACTCCACCTTAAACAGTCCGGTTTTACAAAAGAATCATATATTCATGTTCCTCTATTCATATCATATTTATTAATGTCTTAAAAACGCAATTCTACGATGTCACTTTCGACACTGAATTTACAGTCAAAACCCGAAATTTTACGAAACACAACAACCAGACCAAATTTCATACAATATAAACCATGGAATACGTATACAACACATAGCAACCAAAATCATTATCAAACATGCATCAATTTATCAATTTCATGGGATTCCCTTTTAAAACCTAAGAATATCAACATAAACCCAAAACCCCATTCTTGATACCAATTATCATACCTAACCTTATAAAGTTAGAACCTCACCCTTACCTTGGATTGATGATTCTATACTCCTACAATAGATTCCCTTGCTTTAGCCTCCTTGTGCCTCTTCTCCTCTCTCACGTTCTATGTTTTCACGTTCTCTAATTTTCTTCCCAATTCCCTCTTTCTCTCTTATTTTGTTAATTCCTTATAACTTCTATCACATTAATGGGCTTAACAATACACCCCCACTAATAATTATGCTAACACAACATATGCCCAACTAACTATTTACTCAATTATTTCTATTATTATTATTATTATTCAACTTCAATAAAATATCGTAACCTCTAATTAACACAAATTCACAAATAAATCATAGTTCTACCAAACAATTCACAACCAATTAATTAAATAATTAAATAAAATAAACGTGCGTTACAATTTCGACTAGCTCGTGTTCAGGGACTTGAGTAAAACATCTTGCTTTCAAAAGTATGAATCTATTAAGATATTCGTCGATCGAATCATCAACCTTTCGCTTGGCACTGGATGATTCCTTCAAACTTATTTTCGACTGTCCCATATAGAACTGCTCATGGAACAATCTCTCCATCTGAGTCTATGTATGGACGGAGCGTGGAGGTAGCATTGTGAACCAAGTGAACGAATTTTTTGTGAGGGAACTTAGGAAATACTTAATTTTCTAATCCTCGTTATTTGCTATGTCACCAACCTCCGTCTGATACCTAACTATGTGTTCGACAGTTGACTCATTGGGGTCACTAGCGAACTTATTAAACTTTGGGACCTTCCACCCCCTAGGTAACTCTATTTGTAAAACAAACTCTGTCAATGGAGAGGAATAAATGGGTCTTTGAAAACCCGTATTCATGCCATTTTGAACCATAATTCTTTCGACAATGGTCTCTAGATTTTCTCTCCAATCAATGCGTCTTGTCGAACTTGCCTGACCACTTGGTTGGCATTCTAGTTTCTACTTTCTACCATGATGGAAGGTCGTTCAACTACTCTAGGTATATGTTCAAACTCTTGAGGAATTTCTTGTTCCTGGTTGACTGTTTCCTCAACTACTTCCTCAGGTCGAGCGTGTACCTCTGGTTGAGGGTAGGAATTGGTGGTGAAAGTAGGAATTGCTTGGGACAAAAATCCTATCCTATGGGACAACCAAACTGGTTCGTCAGAGGTCTTGACCCATGATAAGGTGAAAACACTAATGTTATATTCTCAGCGAAAGTCGAAACGCTACTATGTATACCTGCCATCATCGACGATGGCATCCCATAGATTCGATCACCTCCATATAAGGGCATTATGAAACTGGGCATGTACGCACCAGATGCACTTGTCCTACTCACTACTGGAGTCCCTGGCAGGTTCGGTGAAATTACTGTCCCACTTTGGCTAGTCGAAGACGCTGCCACAGTGCTTGACATAGACATACTAATGTCGGACGCATATGACGCCACTGTGTTTCCTCCTAAGGGAATTTGGATTTGCGCTCATATTTTTAGGTTCTACCATTTTCCTACCACATCTTAATTTCATGTACACAATGTTTGGAAAATGTCGTATAACACATGTAAAACCTACGCAAAATATGTAAAATTAACACAACGGGTCCCACCGGGTGTGCCAATTTATTTGCATAGATTTCCGGCAAACAACCTCTAACCTTTTGTTGAAGTTTATTTGCAGGTTCGACTACATAATCCTAGAACTTGGTGTTAAGTTTGGAATAGTTATGGTGTTTGAATTTAGTATTTGGACTGGGTAGAAAACCACTGAAGTGCTGAAAAATGAGATACAGTAAAGCAAAACTTGACAAAGTAAAATTGAACACTTAGAAAAGTAAAGACTGGAACATAAATTGGTTTAAATTGAGAGTTGGACGCATGCATACATATCAAAAGTTGCTCGTTTCTCTCTTGATTGGAGATACTTTAAGCTTTTCTTACCATGTTACAAAATGCGACCTTGAACACTAAAATTGACATCTAATTTTATAGACAAACGAAATATAACAACTATTCTTGGTCGACCAATCTCAATCTTCCAAGTCATTATCCCATGAAAAAATGCTCTTGGCCACTTTCCCACGTTTTCCACAATTGCTTACAGTGCCTTTTTCCACTATCTTAATTTCAGATCTTGATAGAAAATTTACTAATTCCTCTAGCTATCTTTCGACTAGCCTGACTAATTTTCTGAGGCCGATTCTCCTTCGACCACCTTTATGGCAGTCGATTGCCATGTGGCCTCCTTTCTGTCGACTTGCTCCCACATTATCGAGTTTTAACTCAAACCATTCAAGTCTTCATGCTTTGGTTGAAAATTCCTGGCTAACACCTACCACATATCAATTCCATGCAAATTGTTATCTGACAACCTCTTGCAGAGAACTGCTCTTTTCAACTGCTAACTTAGACAATTTGACGTGAAATTTGGTTAAGTTTCCAAATAGTTTTTCTGCAAATTTCGACTAACCTAACTGATCTTTCCAAACCAAATATCTTTCGACACCTTCCATTTCGACTAATCAGTCTTTTTCTTAACCTTTTGATCTCACAACTCTTGCGCCTTTATTCATGCTTTCATACTTTGGTAAAAAATTCCTGGGCAACATAATTTCAGTTTCCTAACACTATAAGCAGTTGATATGTTGCATAGAGTCTAAATACTTTTGAATAACAATGGTGTACCTTCTAGGTCTATGAATATAGTTTTTATGATAATTAATTTTGCCATCTAAAAAAAAGGACGTAACTTGTTGCATGTTTACCTTCTATTTTTTTTATAAACTTTATTATATTAAAATAGAGTATGAAATCACATTGTTTCTTCTGGAAAAAAAGTTTACAATTTGATTTTTAGGTTTTTATTATAATCAAATAAATAAATAAATTTAGTTACAATAAATAAATAAAAGGCAAAATACCGTTTTTGGTCCCGTATGTTAATCTCAGGGTTCATTTTGGTCTCTTAATTTCAAAAAATTCCATATTGGTCTCTTAACTCTTCAAAAGGTGTCATTTTAGTCCTTTATGTCATATTAGCGACCGATTTTTGAGTTTTTACGTCACTAATATGACAAGAAGGACTAAAATGACACCTTTTGAAGAGTTAAGGGACCAATATGAAATTTTTTGAAGTTAAAGGACCAAAATGAACTCTGAGATTAACATACGTGACCAAAAAATATATTTTGCCATAAAAAAATCATTAAAACATTTATAATAATTAAATAAATTTAGTTTCAACAAAAAAAATTAAAACCGTCTGAACACAGTTTTTATAGAAATAAAAGTGTCACTTTTTATTATAAATATGACTATTTATTACGAAATAAATTAGAGTAGAAAAATAAAAATGCAATATATTATTATTTTAAATAAAAATTTAAATTTATTTAAAATTTAATCTCCTTTTCAATAATGATCATAAGATAATGGTAATAATAAATGGTTGAAATTTATTTTTATTTTCATATTTTTTTTATAATAACTATTTTTTTATTATGGACATGATTTTTTTAAAAAAATTTTAGTAGAAACGAATAAAACAATTGACCATATCATTTCTTTTTTTTATTTTTTTTATCATGAGTTGGATTGAGACTTTGTGGCAATCATGAATGACTTCCATAAATTGCCTTTGTTTTCTTTACGACAACCATAAATTAGCTTTTAGAAGCCGAAATTATAGAATACATAAAATTCCACTTCCGGCGGACAAAGATAACCAACCAAAGATTCAATACTCCTTTTTCCTTCTGATTAAATTACTATATGTTTATAACCAAAGATTCAAACTCAACGTGAACTTTGTCTCTCTCTCACATTTAATATTAACGAGTGTGGATGCCAATATTTTGTATGACCCAAGTGAGTATCTCGTCAACTGAAGGTGTCACTGTCAGGGGTTGGGTGAGGTTTTGATTTTGAACATGACAACGCACAACTTTAAAACGCCTAACACTAACCATAGATTTTTTAGGCAAACTACCATAAAATTGTTAAACGTAAAAACAACACATGCATTAAATTTTTGTCTTCAATTTGTCCCGACAAAACACTAGAAATCTTCCACAATTGTGTTTATTAAGTTTGTTCATTTTCCTTTATAAGACAACAATAACTAAACGAGAGCATTTATGGAACCATCTAAGAATACAATAAACACGAAACATCCTTCGGATGAATTTGAGTTTAAGAAAGCGGGGAAACATACATTAGTGACTAAGATTGATATGTAGGGTTTATCTTTCAAAAGCTTATGTCATTTTGTTGTTTCTTCCCTCTTTTGTCATTAAGGCTGTTTGCCTGTTTCTATTCCACTCTTCTAGCATAAAATACTTTAAGCAACCTATGATTGATTAGTTTGGACTTTGTCGGGCAACAAATATCTCATTATATTTGTGTGTAGTAAATTATTTGTCATATTTTATTTAGAAAGTGAAATTTAAATCATGACTTGGAAAACATAACGGTTAGCCTAAATTTTAAGTTAACATGGTAACTCGATATTGGGAGTTTTTAACCTGTTATCTTCAAAGTTTGACATGACATACAGATCTTATGCAATTACTATATTAATTTAGAAAAATATAAAAAATCTATTCATTATTTAATTATAATATTTTGAGTGTTTTGAAAAAAAATTGTGTCTTCAGGATTTTTCAGATAAACTATTGAATTTATGAGTAGTGAGAATTTTTCTTACCAATTTTTTATGTTTATACTGGATTATTTTTGTAAAAATTCATGCATTTTCACGCATTTTTCCAAAAAAATTGATAAAAAAGTATGCGCTCTTTCGTTTTTTATTTTGAAAAATTCAGTAAAAAATATGGTTTCTACCAGATATTTCGAAAAAATCGGTAAAAATGCATGGTTGCTATTAGATATTTTGAAAAAACTGCTAAAATTGCATTTTTTTACTGGATTCTTTGAAAAATCGATAGTGAAGAATTTGTTTTTGATTAATCGGGAATTTCAAAAAATCTAGAAACTATGTATTTAAAAAAAATAGTGGTTTAAATTTTATCGTTTTTTTTCCAATGAATGCCAGAGGATCAGAAGGCAAGGTTGCTTATAAGTAGCGTGACAGAGCTGAAATTGCTGCAACGAGGGCTCTTGCAAGGGGAGATGAAGTCGAGGACTTGCATATCCTAGCAGAAAGAGTAGTCCTGACCGATTCTCACAAGAGGCAGATGGCGGTCAAGCAGTTTCGTGCACCCTGTAATATGCAACGTAGAGGATCTAGACCTGCTGCTGAATGAACTAGACATCCTGATTTTGAGCCACTTGTTCAGGATGTATAGGTCATAGTTGAGGATGACATGCAGATGGTGGCAGAGACAAAGGTGCCCCATCATTTTGAGATAGAGACTCAGACTACTATAGAAGTTACTCCACAAACGGCTATTGAGGCGCCTATTATGGGTGATATGGATGTAACTACTCCTGCTTTGACATAGCCTTATGTATCCACAAATGAAGGATTTCTTGGAGGGCCTAGAGATTGTTCTATTCTCATTGAATATGACGATCATGTGACATTTATGCTTTTTTACTTGGTTTGTTACAGGACTGACTGCTGTTGAAGGTGCCCACCCAAGAGGGGAAACTGAAGAATTTCTTAGATGCTCCGATGCGGCGGAGGTCATGGCTATTGTCAAAGAGTGCAATCTTATTTCACTAGAGGGGAATTCATTGTCGATGCTCGACAATAAGCTATTGACAATTGTCATACCCCAAAATTTGCCCACCATAATCTCAAGATATTTTGGCTCAAGTAGTCTCAGCTCCAACTGCTCAAGAAGCAAGCATGCATATCTTCTCCCAAGTAAAGACCCGTAATGTTATTTATTTATTTTTGATAACATTTATTTATTTTATTTGGATTTTATTCACTTAAAGTCTAAATAAACCAAATAAAATATAAAAAATATTTGAATTAATCTATGGGAATTTATTTTAATCATTCAAGGGATCGTGGACAAGTTATTGTCTATTCTCATATTCTTATTTGATTTCTTTAAAGCCAAATTAAAATCAAATAAAATATAGTTTAGCAATAAGAGATAAGCTAGGGTCCAAGCCCATTCTTTGACCTATTTCATCTATTATATATAGACAACAATACAAGTCATTGGAGGTTTTTTTGGAAAAAACCCTATTCCTAAATCTTGTTTTACGGTACATACTCCATCCAAATTCTTTTCTCACAACCAACCCTTATTTTCTTCCCGCTGACTTTTTCTAACGCCACAACCCTTTTACACGCATAAACCTTCATTGTAAGCCATAACACCAACCGTCAGTCACACATACACAACATTGTTAATATCTTAAAATTTTCCAACAACTTGTTTTTTCTAAAACATAAACCAAATCTTGCCCTTACCACAGGCCCCTGCTTCTCATAACAATGAGAAACGGAAAAGATTGAAACAACAACGTTTTCAGATCGGGAACAGAAAAAACAAAAGAAATAAGAATTAAATCATTGTCTCCTGCGACTGTGCTATATTTCTTGTATTTCTCTTGTTATTCTTTTGCTTGCAGGTTCTTGTTAAAAAGAAGAAGAGAATGTAAACTGAAAGAAGCATAACATGGTAATTCGGAAGTTGACTGAAAGCGCTGTCATCTTGTTGGAATTTGGCGCGCAGGCTCCTCCTTGGTGGCCTCCAATGAAGCTTCGATTCAGGAGCTTACCATCATCACTCTTAATATCGACATATTGTAGGACTGAAACTCGATCAATCTAGGCGATTCTGAAACAACTACAATCGCAGCAAGCATCCTCCCCACGATTCACCGACATCTCCGTTTCACAATCACTTGCAAATTCAAAGGACATAATCGTTCACAAAGATAACAGTTGTAATGGTGCAAGGGTTCGAATCAAGGCAAAAGGTAAGTAACACCAATTTTCAACAATTACTCATTGTATTATTTCTTCAATTTCCAGTTACAGATTTACAGAGTGAAGAGAACATAAAGAAGACGTAAGAACGACGGACGAAACCTCAATTCGTTACCACTATCATCGCAGAAACGGTTTTGCACGTGAATCACCACTGATTCATTGCTCTTCCCTCCGATCTATTTTGTGTCCGGATCTACAAACCGCTTCGCAACCAGAACTGCAACACTTCCCTCAATCACAATTCCGACAAAGCTCTGCCACTGCGAGAATCCGACGGATACATGCATCGGTCTCCACCTCCAACTGAAGCAACCACGTATCACTCTAAATCTCAATCATCGTCACCGCGCGAAGCCGCGACGCTAAACGCAAGCTTCAAATCCTCAATTCGATTCAGCGACGACCTCAACACCAATCAACTCCTCTCCGCAGGTATTTCCATCGTGAGCATGGCGAACCTTCCAGATTCGACCACACCTGATTCTAGCATCCAGAGTTACCCCAGGATCCTTCAGACACGCGCCATACCAGTCGGAAAGCTAAGTTCTAATTCCTTTCTTATTTAATATCATTTTACTTTTGCTTTATGAATTAAGATTAGGGTTTAATTCCCGCTGTCAATGAACTCCTCCTACACTTACTTCTTCTTTTTATTCTTTTGCCAATTCTTTAATGATCAGGGTCAATGCTTAATGCTCAAGGCAAACCTTTGCCCATCAACCTTCATTAATCGAAGCTAAGTCCCGACTTTACCCTTCTTTATTATTTTATCATTTAAATATTCATTTTCTTTATAGGGTTAAAAACCTCGAAAGTCAATGGACTATTTTACACTTACATGTCTTGCTTTTTTGCCTTTTCAGGGTTAATCTCGAGGCTTCCTCCGACCGCCAACCATGTCAAATCAAATTCAAATGCAAATCTAAGTGCCTTTTTATTTATTTATTATTAATTTCTTTATATTTATTTTTTATTAGGGTTAGCAATGTCCGCCTCCGAACCGATAATGCACTCACCCCGTTTTTTGTTTGCCATTTTTTCCACCTTTTCAGGGTTTGTCAATTGCCAAAGCGTCGAGTATCGGTAACCCTAAACCCTAATCTCAATTATATTATTACTTGTTTCAAACCTATTTGTTTTATTTTATCCCGCTGGTTTCAATTCCCCTCTCCTCCGCTGGTTGCAATTTCCCTTCCCCCATTATTACTGTTTATATTAAACTGCGTGGTTAGTAATTCTAGGGAGTGCAAGCCTCTAATGAATTTAGATAATTAATTATAAGATAATTTTCTGAATATAATCACATGATTGATGCACACACGCACACTTTTGGGTAAACCTCTCTGTTGCCTGTTGCCTTGTTGCCTTGTGTTTTTTGCAGAATAGCCAGTCCCTCAAATACGAGGATACCTCAGCCATGTTGCCTCGATTAAGATCATGGTCCCTAATGATGCTACCTTCGATATACATGATCTCGACCCTCGGAAGTTGCCTACGAAAAGGCTGAGGTATCCTCTGGTTGCCTACGAAAAATGCTATTCTGATCCTTCCCCTTAGACTACCTGTCTCTGTATGGCATGAGTCAGTCTTATGGCGAACGATAATGCGATGACCCGTTTACATCCAAACGAAAGGCTTCTTGCCCTCTTATGGCAAGGATAGACCCTTTCATCCTGAAGGGCTAAAACCTATCATCTAAGTTCAAGGTAATTGCCCCTAATTGCTTTGCCTTGCTCTAAAATTTTTATATTCTTTCTCATAATCCTTCAAAAGGGCTACGCTCATTTACGAGCTAAAGTCCCTATTCTTTTTCTTCTACATTTCTTTTCAAACAAAGAGCAAAGCAATTAAGAGCCCATGGAAAAACATGGATGCAAAGGGTGCCTTACACCTTCCCTTTGCATAATTACCCCCTGAACCCTATTTTATTTAAAAGGTTTTTCCTGTTTCTTTTAGCCTTTCTAACTTGTTTGGATAAAATAAAAGTCGGTGGCGACTCTTGCTTAACCGCGACATTTCGATATAAAAGTCAGTTCACCGTATTACAGAACTGGCGACTCTGCTGGGGATTTTTCGAATAAAAGAGGGGTTACCTTAAGAGTTTAGGATTCACTTTAAATGTTTTCTATTGTTTGCTTTGTTTGTTTTATTTTTCAGGGGCGTTTTGGGAATTAAATGATGGACGAATCCTATTCCCGGATTCAAGAACACTTAAGATTAGGAGTGGCATAGTCATGGCGACCTCTTTCACATATGTGGGAGATGAGTCAATATGAAGTTCACACTTGAGTTAGGACTCCATAGCATATGCACACCTTTCTCAAATGAGGGAGGTCTATGTATGTGTCTGTGGGTGCGCCGGAGCTCAAGGACATTTAGTTACCCTTAACCCATCCTGGCCTTTAGGAACTTAGTGGGGGGACTACTCTTGACAAATGTTGAGAAGTAGTCGCTACCCGATGCTACAATTCAGATAGGTCCTCTCTCAAAGTATCATTGCATGATGCAAATGCATCATGTCCGAGGGTGCTTTAGAAGGGCTGACAATTCTGGATAACTTGTAGAACCCGTTGCTGAAATCTCCTTATCCATAGAAATACCCTTGGGAAAGAAACCTGATCAGACCCCATGCAAGCCTTAAGCCAAAAACTGTGTGACTTGTGTGACTTGCGTGACTTGCCTGTGTTTGCTACTAACCTTCGTTTCCTCGCAGGTTTTGTTGAAAGGACTTGTTTGTCCTTACTATCTCACTCTATGCCTAATGAACTTCATTCGCATAACATCATGACATCATGACATCATAAGCATAACATGATTTAACTGACCCTTTCAAGGATCTTAGGAATTTAGGGCGCACAATTTCAGGTGCCTTTATCAAAGACTGAATTCCTATCAAGGGGCAAGAGGATTTATTTTCCTCTGGCCACGTACCTTCCGATTCAAAGACACCGCACCCATCAAGGGGCAAGAGGATTTATTTTCCTCTTGCCGTATGCCTTCCAGTTCAGAGACATCATACCTATCAAGAGGCAAGGGGATTTATTTTCCTCTAGCCTTATACTTTCAAGATCGAAAGTATCCCGAATCAGAGGCTATGAACCACTAGATATGGTGAGCTTGATTCCCATAGAAGAACACCAAAAATCATAGTTCTTCAAACGAAGAAGCGACCAAATCATTTTTAAACGTTGCTAAATAAATTTCCAGAGATCCTTGAAAATAATTGCATCTGCATTCATAACATTGCATCACAGATTTCCACCACAGGTTTCTCACCTCCTCGCTGTTTATTTCAGCATCATGAATCTCGAGCAATCAGTCAAAGACCTTCAAGCTCAGAATGCCCAGTTTCAAGATTTGACCCTGAACTTGTCCAAGGGGCAAGAAGAATTAAAGGCACTCCTATTCTTGGGGTACAATTACAATACGAGATGCGCTTATTATTCGAACAATCCTGGTTATGGTGTAAAGGATGGTAGACCATTGAAGCGTGCCATTAAAGATTTAATCATGACACTCAAATCAGAAAAGACCACGACAATGAAGTCACGACAACTGAGTCACGACAACAAAGTCACGACAACTGAGTCACGATAATGGAATCACGACAACTGAGTCACGATAATGGAATCACGACAACTGAGTCACGACAACAAAGTCACGACAACTGAGTCATGATAATGGAATCACGACAACTGAGTCACGATAATGGAATCACGACAACTGAGTCACGATAATGGAATCACGACAGCGAAGTCACGACAACTGAGTCACGATAATGGGATCATGACAACTGAGTCACGATAATGGAATCACGACAACAAAGTCACGACAACTGAGTCACGATAATGGAATCTCGACAACTGAGTCACAACAATCAATTCACTCATATGATTCAGACGCTCAGGGCAATCGAGCCAACGAATTCTAACACCTACTATAAACTCAATGCAAGGTGCGCGTACCATTCCAACATTCATGGACATTACATAAAAAATTGATGGACATTGGAGGATAAGATTCAAGATCTAATCAATAATAGGGAAATCACATTCAACCCTCCCGAAGCTCTTGTGGTGATCACCGCTCCTATGCCTAGTCATGACAAGACTGATTGACGTCTAGACGGACGAACTTTTGGATCATTAGATCTACTTTCATTTGCAAGTTTCTTTTCTGTTTGTTTAAACATTTGACTCATGATAGACATTATCTGTTTTAATAATCATCATCAGTGCATTGCATATGTTTGTCTTGAATAAATTATTTTGCTATCACTCATCCAAACTGCATCTTTACTTTGCATATGTTTTATGATACTCAACTCCTGCTAAAGTTGTATACCTTTTGAGGGAGGATGACGAAAACGATACCGCAACCTCATACAGTATGCTTTTGAGCGGACTATGCTGACGATGTACAGGCATTGTTTCAATTCCTAAACAGTGGAGATATAAGGATGTTAATCCCTCGTCAACCCCTTTGAGCCTAAGAAGTAGAAGTTTCTTTCTTGTACTAATTAAAACCCTTGATCATAACCTAGGGCAGGGTAGTCCTCAGTTAATTTGGCTGTGCATTCTATTTTAAGAGAATCATTCAATACACCTTTCAACAAAGGTTTCAATCACAAGCGTTCATCCGCACCCATCAAATAAGTGATTGGAGATATCAATCAAAAGCCAATGATGGTTCATCAACCATTAAGCAAGGCAGTCAATATCTTTCAAAAAGGAAAAAAAAATGAAAATGAAAAAACATATATACAAGGAAAAGTCTGCTAAGTCAAAAATCAAGGCATCCCGCTGACTGTAAGCTCAAAATAGACAGTTCAGGCAAAAGTTAGGGATATCAAAAAGATGAAAAAAGAGAAGTCAATAAATTCCTGAACAACACAATGTTGTGACTACCAAAAGGAAGAAGTGACTGCCATCTCAAAAGTTCTCTTTGCTTGTGAACCATCATCATTATCAAAGGTGCAAATCCAAAAGTCTCTTGGAACCTGAATGCATAAGTCGAATTAACTGAGCTTAGGACTGAAGATCATCACGAAGAGGGGTGGGTACAATCAAATTTTGAGCCATTATCCTTTGTTTCTTAAACCGTGAACCAAGCCACGTTACAACCTTTGAAAGTCCTAATTGAAGCATGGTTAGTTCGAAAGCATACTGTCGCCAAAAAGGTATCCTGACTCCTTAAGGTTTACCAAAAATGCGGAGTTGATATTTCGTTTTACAAACATCACATTATTACAAAAAATCATATTTTTACAAGTGTCATGTTTTTACATCTCATGCTTTAATGTTTTTCAAAAAAAAAAAAAATCAAGACAAACGTATGCATTGCATCTCATGAATTCATTATTAAACATATTCTGCTACATAATTTCAAATGTTAGCGTCAGAAAGAACTTGCACAGGGTACAACTAATGACTCAAAGTTATCCCAACCAACAAAGATTACTCCAAAGCAGCAATGTCTCATACGTATACAAGGGGCATGGCACGCTTTGCCCAATCAATCTGGGACAATCAGGTCAAGATTCAAAGAATCTCTCAAATGCCAAATAGTCAAAGGCATACATCTCAAGTGGGTCTGAAGCTACTTCCCGATCAGTCAGGGGCATCACATCTCATAAGGTCCTCGCGAGGCGAATCTCTTCAAAATTCCCTAATAGCTGGGGCAAAGCTAATGCAAGGCATGTTCAACACCTCGATCAATACTCATTGGTGTTTCCCAATCAATACAAGTCCAGGAATGGCAAGTGCTACAATCACTGGGGGCAATATTCAAGGCATTCATGCTTCTCCACAGAGTCGACTTCACAAGATCATATCCCCACAGAGTAATCCTCAAAGAAGATATCTTCAAACATGCTCATCCCGACAAAGACATGACTCCCCAACAGAGTTTACACCTTCAACGCTACCGGTTCTCCAACACTTTGCTCTTCTCCAACATGGTGTATTGATATCTCTAATCCCCAGTCAGATTATATCAAGATCAATCATTCAAATGGTCATCCCCAAGCAGGAACCATAAATCCCCAGCTTACTTCTTCAAAATCAAACATCAAAATTACAATGACATGGAGATCCACCTTCTCAATCAAGATGTGTCAAATAGCATAAATCATAGTCATACGTCATATTCATACAATTGCATACATGTTCATACATAATACATAATGCATCACGACAAATGCGTACATAACATGCAAGGTTCTCATTTATTTTGAGAATCCCGTCACATAAACACATTACATACATCATGACATGGCATAAAAAACTAACTTTGCTTTTTTTCAGGTTACAGCTGCAGTCAAATAAACAACTTCAAAACCTTTGGATCTAAGTCGATACCTTGGATGGTTCCTTAATGATCTACCTTTGGATCTAAGTCGATATCTTTGACGGTTCCTTAATGATCTACCTTTGGATCTAAGTCGATACCTTGGACGGTTCCTTAATGATCTACCTTCGGATCTAAGTCGATACCTTTGACGGTTCCTTAATGATCTACCTTCGGATCTAAGTCGATACCTTTGACGGTTCCTTAATGATCTACCTTTGGATCTAAGTCGATACCTTGGACGGTTCCTTAATGATCTACCTTCGGATCTAAGTCGATACCTTTGACGGTTCCTTAATGATCTACCTTCGGATCTAAGTCGATACCTTTGACGGTTCCTTAATGATCCACCTTTGGATCTAAGTCGATACCTTGGACGGTTCCTTAATGATCTACCTTTGGATCTAAGTCGATACCTTTGACGGTTCCTTAATGATCTACCTTCGGATCTAAGTCGATACCTTGGACGGTTCCTTAATGATCTACCTTTGGATCTAAGTCGATACCTTGGACGGTTCCTTAATGATCTACCTTTGGATCTAAGTCGATACCTTTGACGGTTCCTTAATGATCTACCTTCGGATCTAAGTCGATACCTTTGACGGTTCCTTAATGATCTACCTTCGGATCTAAGTCGATACCTTGGACGGTTCCTTAAACAATCAACTTTCAAAATCTAAAAGCGGTAACCTCGAACGGTTCCGTAACGGTCAACGCTCGAAGATCTAATTCATTTACCACGAACGGTACTGACACGATCATCTTCCAAGATCTAATTCATTTACCACGAACGGTGGTGACACGATCATTTCCAAAGTCTAATCCAGTTACTACGAACGGTGCTGACACGACAAGAGATCTAATTCTATCATCACGAAAGGTGTAGACACGATCATCCTTCCCAAGTCTAATTCAGTTACTACGAACGGCGCTGACACGATCAATCTCCAACAAACACTTCTCAACATACTAAGCTCAGATTCAGCCTAACGCATGGCTTTCCAGACAACTACGGATGCAAATTGAGAATAGTCTAACGCACGATTTATTCTTCGACCTAACGCACGGTTTTCCAGACATCTGAGGATGCAATTGGGATTAGTCTAACGCACGACTCATTCCTTGACCTAACACACGGCTTCTCAAGACATCTACGGATGCAAATTGGATCTGATCTGACATACGACATATCCTTCAGCCTAACGCACGGTTTTCCAGACATCTGCTGATGCAAACTAGACCCAGTCTAACATACGACTCAACCTAAGTCTATTCCTCAGAAACAGTCTAACGTACGACATATTCTGACTCTCAAACACCTGGATGGCATCTTCAAGCCCATCTCCATCATACATCTTCTCCAAACACCTGGATGGCATCTTCAAGCCCATCTCCGACAAAAGTCCCTACTTCAGCTAGGGCAAATTTCTTGGTATTCTAGTGTTCAATCATCTTCCACCTTCAGATACCGACTGGCATACGAACCACTCTACATCTTCAGGTTTAAGATAATTGAACAGGGGCAGCTGTCATACCCCAAAATTTGCCCACCATAATCTCAATATATTTTGGCTCAAGTAGTCTCAGCTCCAACTGCTCAAGAAGCAAGCATGCATATCTTCTCCCAAGTAAAGACCCGTAATGTTATTTATTTATTTTTGATAACATTTATTTATTTTATTTGGATTTTATTCACTTAAAGTCTAAATAAACCAAATAAAATATAAAAAATATTTGAATTAATCTATGGGAATTTATTTTAATCATTCAAGGGATCGTGGACAAGTTATTGTCTATTCTCATATTCTTATTTGATTTCTTTAAAGCCAAATTAAAATCAAATAAAATATAGTTTAGCAATAAGAGATAAGCTAGGGTCCAAGCCCATTCTTTGACCTATTTCATCTATTATATATAGACAACAATACAAGTCATTAGAGGTTTTTTTGGAAAAAACCCTATTCCTAAATCTTGTTTTACGGTACATACTCCATCCAAATTCTTTTCTCACAACCAACCCTTATTTTCTTCCCGCTGACTTTTTCTAACGCCACAACCCTTTTACACGCATAAACCTTCATTGTAAGCCATAACACCAACCGTCAGTCACACATACACAACATTGTTAATATCTTCAAATTTTCCAACAACTTGTTTTTTCTAAAACATAAACCAAATCTTGCCCTTACCACATGCCCCTGCTTCTCATAACAATGAGAAACGGAAAAGATTGAAACAACAACGTTTTCAGATCGGGAACAGAAAAAACAAAAGAAATAAGAATTAAATCATTGTCTCCTGCGACTGTGCTATATTTCTTGTATTTCTCTTGTTATTCTTTTGCTTGCAGGTTCTTGTTAAAAAGAAGAAGAGAATGTAAACTGAAAGAAGCATAACATGGTAATTCGGAAGTTGACTGAAAGCGCTGTCATCTTGTTGGAATTTGGCGCGCAGGCTCCTCCTTGGTGGCCTCCAATGAAGCTTCGATTCAGGAGCTTACCGTCATCACTCTTAATATCGACAGATTGTAGGACTGAAACTCGATCAATATAGGCGATTCTGAAACAACTACAATCGCAGCAAGCATCCTCCCCACGATTCACCGACATCTCCGTTTCACAATCACTTGCAAATTCAAAGGACATAATCGTTCACAAAGATAACAGTTGTAATGGTGCAAGGGTTCGAATCAAGGCAAAAGGTAAGTAACACCAATTTTCAACAATTACTCATTGTATTATTTCTTCAATTTCCAGTTACAGATTTACAGAGTGAAGAGAACACAAAGAAGACGTAAGAACGACGGACGAAACCTCAATTCGTTACCACTATCATCGCAGAAACAGTTTTGCACGTGAATCACCACTGATTCATTGCTCTTCCCTCCGATCTATTTTGTGTCCGGATCTACAAACCGCTTCGCAACCAGAACTGTAACACTTCCCTCAATCACAGTTCCGACAAAGCTCCGCCACTGCGAGAATCCGACGGATACCTGCATCGGTCTCCACCTCCAACCGAAGAAACCACGTATCACTCTAAATCTCAATCATCGTCACCGTGCGAAGCCGCGACGCTAAACGCAAGCTCCAAATCCTCAATTCGATTCAGCGACGACCTCAACACCAATCAACTCCTCTCCGCAGGTATTTCCATCGTGAGCATGGCGAACCTTCCAGATTCGACCACACCTGATTCTAGCATCCAGAGTTACCCCAGGATCCTTCAAACACGCGCCATACCAGTCGGAAAGCTAAGTTCTAATTCCTTTCTTATTTAATATCATTTTACTTTTGCTTTATGAATTAAGATTAGGGTTTAATTCCCGCTGTCAATGAACTCCTCCTACACTTACTTCTTCTTTTTATTCTATTGCCAATTCTTTAATGATCAGGGTCAATGCTTAATGCTCAAGGAAAACCTTTGCCCATCAACCTTCATTAATCGAAGCTAAGTCCCGACTTTACCCTTCTTTATTATTTTATCATTTAAATATTCATTTGCTTTATAGGGTTAAAAACCTCGAAAGTCAATGGAGTATTTTACACTTACATGTCTTGCTTTTTTGCCTTTTCAGGGTTAATCTCGAGGCTTCCTCCGACCGCCAACCATGTCAGATCAAATTCAAATGCAAAGCTAAGTGCCTTTTTATTTATTTATTATTAATTTCTTTATATTTATTTTTTATTAGGGTTAGCAATGTCCGCCTCCGAACCGATAATGCACTCACCTCGTTTTTTGTTTGCCATTTTTTCCACCTTTTCAGGGTTTGTCAATTGCCAAAGCGACGAGTATCGGTAACCCTAAACCCTAATCTCAATTATATTATTACTTGTTTCAAACCTATTTGTTTTATTTTATCCCGCTGGTTTCAATTCCCCTCTCCTCCGCTGGTTGCAATTTCCCTTCCCCCATTATTACTCTTTATATTAAACTGCGTGGTTAGTAATTCTAGGGAGTGCAAGCCTCTAATGAATTTAGATAATTAATTATAAGATAATTTTCTGAATATAATCACATGATTGGTGCACACACGCACACTTTTAGGTAAACCTCTCTGTTGCCTGTTGTCTGTTGCCTTGTTGCCTTGTGATTTTTGCAGAATAGCCAGTCCCTCGAATACGAGGATACCTCAGCCATGTTGCCTCGATTAAGATCATGGTCCCTAATGATGTTACCTTCGATATACATGATCTTGACCCTCGGAGGTATCCTTTGGTTGCCTACGAAAAAGGCTATTCTGATCCTTCCCCTTAGACTACCTGTCTCTCTATGGCATGGGTCAGTCTTATGGCGAACGATAGCGATGACCCGTTTACATCCAAACGAAAGGCTTCCTGCCCTCTTATGGCAAGGATAGACCCTTTCATCCTGAAGGGCTAAAAGAAACCTATCATCTAAGTTTAAGGTAATTGCCCCTAATTGCTTTGCCTTGCTCTAAAATTTTTATATTCTTTCTCATAATCCTTCAAAAGGGCTACGCTCATTTAAGAGCTAAAGTCCCTATTCTTTTTCTTCTACATTTCTTTTCAAACAAAGAGCAAAGCAATTAAGAGCCCATGGAAAACCATGGATGCAAAGGGTGCCTTACACCTTCCCTTTGCATAATTACCCCCCGAACCCTATTTTATTTAAAAGGTTTTTCTTGTTTCTTTTAGCCTTTCTAACTTGTTTGGATAAAATAAAAGTCGGTGGCGACTCTTGCTTAACCGCGACATTTCGATATAAAAGTCGGTTCACCGTATTACAACAATCTTTCTTGAGTCATGGCATAAAAAGACATCTTTCTATCATCTTCCACTTGGTTAGAAGACGATTACCTTGGATGATGTCTCTTATTTATTCCATATTTCCCCTGGCGGGTAACTTCTACCACGCTCCTATCATTAGCCAACAGCTAGAGCATATTACTAGGGGTGCTCACTTTCGCTTATCTAAAATTTGATGATATAGCTCAACCAACCATATAGTTTGCGAAATTAGCAAACCGTGGCGTAATATCCAAAATGTACCCCTCTTTTTGTTTATTATTTCAAGATCAAAATTATCTGTCTATCTGTCTAGTCTATCTGTCTAGTCTATCTGTCTGTTTGTCTCTCTCTCTCTGTCTGTCTTTTTGTCTCCCTGTTTATCTGCCTCTCTGTTTTTTTGTCTTTCTGTCTCTCTGTTTGTTTGTATTTGTCTATCTGTCTCCCTATATGTCTATCTATCTACATCTACCTCTATATATATATATATATATATATATATATATATATATATATATATATATATATATATATATATATATATATATATATATATATATGGATTAGTTCAAATCACATGGTTATTATTAAAAATTCTCAGCTCTCATTATAGTTAAAGTTTTCATTTAATACGTCATATATATATATATATATATATATATATATATATATATATATATATAATAGCAACAACTTCGTCCTAATCATTGATTCTTCTCAAGGCCGGTTCAAATAATTTGGAGGCCTTGTTCCAATCTTTAAAGTTAGGCTATAAAAATTTAAAAAATCATTATTATTTTTAAAGTAATTACTTATTATTTTTAACCATTAAATTGAGAAGATTCAATGAATCAGATTTAGAGTAAGTGTTAATAACTTACTCTTGAAGTAAGAATATATATATATATATATATATATATATATATATATATATATATATATATATATATATATATATATATATATATATATATAATAGCAACAACTTCGTTAAATCATCCAGAATTTTTAGCACTATAAAAGACAAGTTAATAATGCGTTTGGTTGTGATTTTAACTCAACACGTACAATAGACTTGTGGTTCTTCCTCCAAAAAAATAAATATAACAATCATATATGAAAATATTAGTACACGATATTCAGAAGAGTGGTGATATAAATATCTAACAAATTTGTTCATGTGATGATCATACATGCCTTTTCTCAAAGTCATTCGTAAGTAGAAATTTAACTGACTTGTAGAGAAGATTGATCTTTATTGTAAAAGAAATGATCGATCATTTGAGAGTGAGAAATAAATGTATCTTAAAAGGAAATTGAATAAGGATAATGTTAGAGAGAGAGAGAGAGATTCCCTCTTCTCTCTAGCTTTCGTTTGATTACACGAAGTAGGGGTGTTCGCGGTACGGTTTTGACGAAAAAAAGGAAATTTCTGAAGGATAGAAAAACACTTAGAAAGGGGGGGTTTGAATAAGTGTACTTTAAAAACTCTTAAGATAAAAACAATTGCACAATGATTTTTATCCTGGTTCGTTGTTAACGAAACTACTCCAGTCCACCCCCTTAGAGTGATTTACCTCACCTGAGGATTTAATCCACTAATCAATCTTGATTACAATGGTTTTCCACTTAGATACCCTCTAAGTCTTCTAAAGTATTTTGATCACAACCTGATCACTCTAGGAACACAATGCTTAGATACCCTCTAAGACTTTCTAGAGAATCCGATCACAACTTGATCTCCTCTAGTTCTTTACAAATAAATGTAAACAAATTCTTACAAGAGTTATACAATGCTTCTTAAAAAGCTATGATCACAACTGTGATATTTCTTTTAAAGTTTAAGCTTAATCTCACTAAGATATTACAACAATAATGAAGTGAGGTTGAAGATGAAGTTTGAGAGCTTTTGAATTTGACAACATTTCTGTATGTTTGCACAAAGTGTTGTATTCAGCTTCTCATCAGAACTTCTATATATAGGCGTTTGAGAAGATGACCGTTGGGAGCATTTAATGCGTTGCATGATCCGTACAGCATTGCATTTAATGTTTCACTCTTTTTTCAACTACCTCGAGCCTTGCTTTTCTTGCTTTAACTGACTTTGCCTTTAATAGCTTCTAACATTCCTTTTGTCAGTCAGCGTTGTCATACCCCAAAATTTACCTCCCACACTTTTTCATAACAAAAGCAAGGTTCAAATCTCAAGACATGGCTCATTCAAATAATCCAGATGACTCACAGCCAGCAAATTCAAACTGAAAGGTCAATCATAATCAAGGCATGATTCAAATCATAATCATTGGGCAAACATCAAGTATGGGGTGCATAACCATCATTTGATCAAGAATTGATCATGATTCCATTAATAGAAACTCAGAGATGAACAAATACAAAAAAGGTTCAAATTAGGGTTTTTTAGGAGAAAGTCAACCCCACTTTGACTGGGCATAACTTTCACATGGAACATCAAAAATTCCCCACTCAAATCCTATTTTGAAGGAAATTGGATTCTCTACAACTTTGTGTCTCACAAGCCAAGGCTAAAAATGCTTCATTTAAGAGATACAAAGCAAAAGATTACAGGTCATTTTCAGGCATCCTTCAAAAGTAGTTTTTTCCCAAAAGAGATATGATCAAGATAAAAGCTTCAAATTAAAAATATGTTCCAAAGTGGCTTGTAGAGGACCTCTTGAGGTTTCCAAAAAGTATTAGAACTCCTTCATAGCCCAAATATTGAAGGAGATATGCTTGATCAAAGTTAGGTGATTTTGAAGGACCAAATGTGAAAAAGGAGGGTTCAAATTAAGGAATTTTGCAAATGGGCCTATGGTTTTCTTATGCAAACTTGGTCCACAAGTTATTAACATGCCCAAAATAAGATGCCACGAAATTTAAACATATTATTTAATTTTTTAAACATTTATTTCATAAAAAAATTGATTTTATGATTTAAATAAGTAAGAAAATTAAATATTTTGTTAGAAAATATATTTTGTTGATTTCCAATCAATGTTAATAACAAAATATATTATTAATTTCGTGGTAATTGGATCAAGGAAGAATAAAATCAAATCTTGGCCAAAATAGTAGCTTAGCATTCAAGTAAAAAAATCAAATTATCAAACATGGAAAGATTTGATTCAAAGAGTTTTTGTTTCTTTTCTTGACCTAATTTTATTCCCTATAAGTATACAATATCAAGCATCAGACTAGGGGACGAGATTCTGAGAGAAAGCACAATTGCAAGAACACAAAAAAGTCACTCAAAACCAAGTTTCGGATTTGAGGAATTAGAGACTCTCAAGAGTTTCTAAAGATTGCAAAAGGTTCCTCAAAGGCTTCTGAACGTGTCTGGATCTTTGCTCGACCCCAACACCCCCAGAACTTCCTCCAATTTGACAAGGTATGCGTCTCTGAATTTTTGGTCGATTAGCATCGTTTGTGCATTCATATGATAAATTGTTTATGTGTTATGCTTTGTGTGATTGTTATGAACGTTTCTGGATGATTGAATTAAAGTTTGCGTGTTTTATTGGTGCATTGCCATTAACGGCCGAGCAAGCTTTTAGGGTTCTTGAATTAGGGCTTTCTGCTAGGGTTTCAATTAGGTCTAATTAGTGGTTCAATCAGGTTCGCATGGTCGAGAAGAGTCGATCTGGGGTGGTGCGAAATATTTATGCGTACATATGAGTTAATCGCTATTTTGCAGGTGTATTTGCTACGAACGAGATCTTGGCAAATTCGTAGCAAAAATATACAGGGATTTCCAGGCGTGGTTGGGGAAGATGATGTGTTGGCACATCCTGATTTGTCTGTTTAAATTTCGCGCGCTGAAACCCTTTTTATTTTTGTTGTTTTATATATAATTCGATGGGGGTAAATCTTAAACACGCACGTTGTGTGGCTGGGGTGGCAGCGAACTGTTTGTGTGAGCGTGGGGGAGGGGGTTCGAATCCTTGCTCCCACATGTATTTTTTTCTGATTTTCTAAACATGATCCAGTGTGCCTTAATTACAAACCCTCACCATGTACCCTCATAATCTGACCCTTGATTCTCACCCTAACCAGATCCCACGCCCAGAATTTAGTCCCCATACCATGGTTCCTATTAACAACCACATACAATCAAAATCTTAATTAAATTAATAAAACTTTAATTATTTTGTTAAGACATTTGTTTTAATTAATAATTATATTAAAATTATTTTATTTATAGAATAAAAATATGACATTTATATTAAATATTTTTAATTTGTTATTTGCGCCGATTAAATCGATTAATCGCTGTGGTTAACAATAAAAATAATTAAAGTACTTTTTTTAATTAAAATAAAATCCAACTAAATTCGATTAAATGGCTGCAACTATCTTATTGGTTGTGGTGATTAATCTTGCCTTATTATTTAATTAAATTTGTTATTATTTGTAGTCGTGCTAATCGATTATGAGAGGTAACAGTATAAAACGCCAATTAATAAATAAGAAAAATACAAATAAGTCGTTATTAGTGATAATCGAATTAATCGGTTTGAATTGGTAACAATGCAAATCCTTAATCTTTTAACTATGGTGATCAAACCTATTGATCATTGCGGTTAATTGTGCCAAATCAGGGTTGTACGCCCAAACCCTAATAATTCTAAAATCCATTCAAATTACAAGACAAAACAAACCGCGATAGGCTAACTAAAAAGCCTCTAAAAAAAACCATATCAAATCGAATTCAAACTCTAAATGGCGTACAACCCCTCCCGAACTACGTTGACTCTGATTCTCCATAAGGAGATACGTAGGCACTTGGTAACAAGGCGAGTCCCCCTTCCTCAAAATCTCAATCTTCCCCCTATTCACTTCCTTAGCTATTAAACCTCTATAATTTAGCCATCAAACCTTTGCCTTAGATTCAAAGCCAATAGGAAAGGGTCGAGGGTGCCTAACACCTTCCCTCGACCTGAATATAGTATCTTACCCTGATCTCTATACTGCGTAGGGTTTCCTATTCGCCCTTCAGAATAGGTGGTGACTCGAAAGCTTAAATTTTTAGGCAGGTTGCTACAGCTGGCGACTCTGCTGGGGAAACACTTTTAGTAAATTATTATGCTCCTAAGGCTTGAGTGGGTTTAGGTTTATGGTTCGTGGTTTGTGGTTTAGGGTTTGTGGCGCATTTTAGGGTTGGCAAATTGCCACATTTAGGGTTTGGGGGAGGTTTATCTTTTAATATTAAATTATTTATTTGTTTATTTGTTTTATGTTTGTTTATCTGCCTGAAAATATCTGCTTTGTTATTGTATATTTTGCTCTATTCTATGTCAGTTAAACCTTAAATGTGGGAGTTAACCTTGAGATCACTAGGGGAGTATGAATCTCCTACGAATCTCATTGATAACTCCACTCGGAGTGAGTTAGGTATTTGGAAAGGTCCGAAACGAAGCTTGACTTTGTGGAGGGGTGGACCGGATACTTAGCTGATCTCTCCGAGAACCTACCCCAAAAATTCGAACCTCATGGATAAAATGAGTTGTTTTAAAATCCGAAGAGACAAAGAGTCTCGGAGGCTACGAATGACCCCATGAGACCTTCTAGAACCCCCCATAAAAGGTTGGCTCCCTAGAGCCCCCTACGTCGAACCTATGAACTTGGGTTTCTTAAAATATTGTGTTATATATGTTTGATTTGTTTTATATATTTTTTTTTTGTTGTTACTATGATTTTCTTTTTTTGTGTGTTTGCATGCATCATCTCTCATTTGCATCCTCATCATGTTTTATCCACAAAAAAATAGTAAATAAAAAAAAATATGATATAAATGTAAAAAAAATATATTCTATTTGGTGAATGTGTAGGAAGGATGAGTACCAAGAAGACCATTGTTCACCTTTTCGTTTCCACTCCGGATATCAAGAAGCTGAAAATAATCAAGGAAAAATTACCATCAAGTGCTTTGGATAGGTTTGTAATCCGCTATGGGAATATTTTGGACTTGCTAAGGGTGAGAGTACAAGAAGAAGCAATTACTGCTTTGGTTCAATTTTATGACCCTCCGCTTAGGTGCTTCACTTTTCAAGACTTTCAGTTGGCTCCAACTTTGGAAGAGATAGATGCTACTTTGGGGTTCTCAAAAATTAAAAAAGAATTCTATACTGGTGCGGGTAAAGAAGTTGACTTTTCAGATTTGGCAAAAGCTTTGGGGTTATCTGCTACGGAATTGAAGACTAATTATAAAACTGATGGGGATGTGCATGGGATCAAAAGATCTTACTTAGAAAATCAAGCTTTAATGTATGCTCAAAAGAAACAATGGGACATTTGTGGACATTTACTAGCTCTTTTGATTTTTGGAGTTGTTTTATTGCCAAAAAATGTTGATTATGTTGATCCCGCTGCCATTCATGCTTTCACTTCCTTTAAGGTTTATGGAAAAGATCCTACGCCAACCATCCTCGCTAATATTTACTATGCTATCCATATGAGGTACGAAAAGAAGAGAGGAATGTTATTTTGTTGTGTCCACTGGCTATACTCTTGGTTGACTTCTCATCTCTACAAATCTAGTTGCTTTATCAAAGAGCTTGCTAGGAACGAGTGGTCTCAAAAGCTAAGGGCTCTTAAAGCAGATTCTATCCTATGGTATGCAAAGAAATTAAAATCTGATAGGATCATTTACAAATGTGGAGATTTTGACAATGTGCCATTAATGGGGACTCTTGGTTGTATTAATTATAACCCCGTGTTAGCATTGCGTCAATTAGGACATTCTATGGATGGTGAACCTTCCGAACAACAAATAGAAGAATTGATCTTGCATGATAATGGGAAAGGTGCACCAAGAACATTGAAAAGAGTAATTCAAGCATGGAGTCAGGTTCAAAGAAAATATTTTGGGCCAAAGAATGCAATTGCAAAAGCACCTTACACCACCTGGGTTCAAGAAAGAGTTGGAAAGATTTTGCTACCTTTTGTTGTGGATCCCGCATACAAGCCTGATTCTCCCGATCCTGTTCCTCTATCCATCGAAGAGATAGAAGGGATCAAGGCTGCCCTAGAGGCATCCCAAAAGGAAAAAGAGAAACTAGAACTTGATTTGCATCAACTTACCAACGAAAGGAGTCAACTACGCTTTGACCTCAAAGAGAAAAATCAAGAACTTCAAGCAATGAAGGAAGAGAATGATAGGCAAAGGGGTAAGAGGAAACGTGCAACCGAAGGAGTTCTAAGTGCTAATTTTAATTTGGAAGCACATAATGAGAGGTTGGAACAAGCGGATAGGGAAATTGCAAGGTGGAGAAGGCGTTACGAAAAGGCTTCCCATGACAAAACAGAATCTGAGAAGAATCTGGAAGCTGTAATCTTTGAATTAACTGATAGGACTAAAGATCAAGAGGATGAAATAAGAGGCCTCAAATATGATCTTCAAGAAGCCCTCAGTGCTGGACAACAAGAGCACGCAAGAAGATTAACCACGGAAGAAGAACTTTTACAGCGCACTGGTGAGTACGAAAGAGCATTTCAAGCTATGGTATCACTTAGGGAAGTATTCACAAGACAAAAGGAGGAATACGAGGCAGCCCTGGAAGAAAAAGACTATTGGAAGAAACTCTACACCATTATTTCCACGGCAAATGAGCATGTGAGCATGGTTCCTAAGATGCTTGAAGACTATGAGAAATGTCGCGATGATTATGATAAGCTAGTCTTCTTGTGTAATGATCTAATCCTGGATATTCCAAAAAGTTTGGAAAGAGCAGAATCCTCTCCCATCATCCTTACTAAAGTCGTCAAAGAGTTTATGGAGCTTTGTAGGAGCATGGTGGACAAGTTCAAAGAAGACATCCAAAGGCATTCTTAGCTTTATGATATTTCCTTGTTGCTTTTATTTTCAAGTACTTTTAATGCAATTTATTTTGAGTATTTTTAATTTCAGTTTCCTTTCCCTTTTGTAAACCAACAATGAAGTGGTATTTCCTTTCAATTAATAAAGTGTGGTTATTTTCGCATTTACTTATTGTTCCTATAATATTCACCAAATAAATATATGCAAAAAAAAAAAAGAAAAAAGGAAGAAAAAGAATAAGAAGAAAGAATGTATATTTACTATAATAATGTGGATAAGGGATGAACATAGCATAAGCATAACATTCATATCATGCATGTCATATTTAATTACCAAGCATTAAAGAAAAACTATCTTCATCTCCAGTCACACCATTGCAACTCAACCGCTAATTCAGACAAGATCTCAAAAGAAAAGGGCAATGGAACAATTGGAACAGAACCAGGCCGCCCTTCGTGAGGAGATGACCCAACTAAAGGGTACTGTTGAAGACCTCTAGGGAGGAATGGCCCAAGTGCTGAGCTTCATGAAAGACCTCAAAGATAAGCAAGACAAAGCTGAGGAAGTTCATGATCAGTATGAAGAGATACCTAAGGATGGAAACCCATTGTTAGGATATGTTAAGGGTCATGACCCTCACAAGGCAAAAGCTCACTCCTCAAAAAGGGTTACTACGACCCATGAAGAGGGAGAGGCCTCTCAAGAAGGATTTATCCCTACTACTCAAAAAGAAGGGACGTCTCGCACAGTTCGCATTCCAATCAACAATCCGCTTAGGGATGAGGACTACTTGGATCTACAGTATGGGGACACTAATGACACAGATCAAGTCCCTCAACCAAAGCTGACCTCTGCTGATTCTGGGGAGAATTCCAAGGAGAATGAACAAATCAAGGCGCTGGAAGAAAGGATGAAAGCAATGGAAGGATATGATGTCTTCGATGTGGATACCTATGAAATGAGCTTGGTTCCGGATTTGACTATTCCTCATATATTCAAGATACCTGATTTTGAAAAGTACAAGGGACTCTCTTGTCCGAAGAGTCACTTGCGCATGTATGTACGAAAAATGGCTGCTTATGCTCATGATCAAAAGTTGATGATGCATTTTTTCCAAGATAGCTTGAGTGGAGCATCGGTTGACTGGTATATGCAATTAGAGAAGTCTCACATCCGAAGCTGGACCGACCTTGCTAATACGTTCTTAAAGCAATATAAATACAATTTGGACATGGCACCCGATCGGATGCAACTCCAAAATTTGTCACAAAAGAAAGAGGAATCGTTCAAAGAGTATGCACAGAGATGGAGGGAAATGGCCTCCCGAGTCCAACCTCCCCTGTTGGAAAAAGAACTCGTAAAAATGTTTATGGCTACATTACAAGGGCCATACTACGATAAAATGGTAGGGAGTGTGTCCTCAGGGTTTTCAGATTTAGTGGTTATTGGTGAAAGAATAGAAGACGGAATTAAGAGCGGGAAAATACAAGGAGCATCATCTAACTCCTATCAGGCGAAGAGGCCTACCCCTAACTTCACAAAGAAGAAGGAAGGAGAGACTAATGCTGTAGGGCATCAGGAGAACAGACCTCCCACGTCATATCCACCACAGCAAAACCGGTTCCAGGGAGGACAAAGGAGATTCGATCCGCTACCTACTTCCAAGAAAGAAATTCTGAAATATTTAATAAATGAATCCTTGGTAGAAGTTAGGCCACTGCCACCTCTTCCTCCAGGCAAGGTTACACCCAACTACAAGCCAAATGAAAGGTGTGAATTTCACGCCAATTCTCCCGGACACACCTTGGAGAAATGTTGGGCCTTCAGGCACGTCGTTCAAGATTTGATTGAATCAGGGGCAATCGCCTTTGACAAACCCAATGTGAAGACGAACCCGATGCCACACCATGATGGCGCAGTCAATGCAATAGAAATTGTCAATGAGCAAGAGTTGGTTCAACAACGGAACTCCCCCATAGATGCCCTTAAGAGGTATCTTCTTATAAAGGGGTTTGTCCTAGAACACAACGAGGCTTTCAAAAACACTTTGCAGAGACTCACGGATCAAGGATTGATCCAATTGGAGGAACACCCTGAAGAGGAATATGTGGCGATGGTGGAAAGAAACGAGCCTTTAATGATACCTGCACAAGGGGCAAGGAAACCATTGATTATCCCATACTCTAGACCACCAGTGATGATACCTGCGCAAGAACGTACCAAGATCATCCCAAACAGAGGACCATATCCTTTGGACAAGATGAAAGCGGTACCATGGGAATATGAGATCGATACTAATACTGCAGTATCAAGCATCGTTGGACCTGGAGGTATGACCCGTAGTGGGCGCATATTCAAAACTGCGCAAGTACAACCAACGTCTAGTGGAAACTTGACACAATCTGGAGAACAAGTTGTCACGAGATCAATTGACGAGGCTGAACCTAAGGATAAAGCAACTTCTAATAAGGATGCTGAGGAGTTTCTCGCTCTGATTAAGAAGAGTGATTATAGAGTGGTAGATCAGTTGCAACAGACACCGTCTAAGATATCGCTCTTATCACTATTGATACACTCTGAGAAACATCGAGATGCTCTGATGAAGATCCTAAACGCTGCCCATGTAACTAAGGACATCACAGTCAATCAATTTGACGGAATGGTGGCCAATCTAACTGCTGGGGCATGCCTAGGTTTCAGTGACAATGAGCTACCCCTACAAGGAGAGTCACACAATAAAGCCTTGCATATCTCCATGCAATGTGGGAAGGCCCATCTAGCTAGAGTTTTGATTGACACGGGGTCATCTTTAAATGTGATGCCAAAAGCAACACTTGACAAGATAGCCTTAGAAGGACTGGTAGTCAGACCAAGTCGCCTGGTGGTAAAAGCTTTCGATGGATCACAAAGTCCGGTGTTGGGAGAAGTGGATTTGCCCGTTGTAATCGGTCCTCATACCTTCTGCATCAATTTCCAAGTGATGGAGATTGAGCCAGCATACACCTGTCTACTAGGACGTCCTTGGATTCACGCAGCTGGGGCAGTTACCTCTACCCTCCATCAGAAATTGAAATTTGTGAATGGGAACTCTATAGTAACCATCAATGGAGAAGAGGACATATTCGTCAGCAACTTGAATTCATACAGATATATTGAGGCTGGGGACGAAGCATTGGGTACCGCATTTCAAGCACTAGAAATCGCAACTGCTATCACACTACCAGTGGGGAAGATAAGAAGGGCGGTAACATCATGGAAAGATCTGCAGGATGCAGATATTAAAGGCTGGGGCAAGCTACCAGAGGTGTCAGAGAAAAAAGATCGCTCAGGGTTAGGATATCAACCCACCAAGTTCAAAAGCATCAAAAAGGAGGAACAACAATTCCCCCCAATAATGCAAATTTTTGTGAATGGTGGGTATGAACATGTAGCTATGGTGTCCAACAAGGATTCTCGAGAAGGGACATCTAACTTCATCCGAGAAATCAGACCAGGAGAACAGCTACAGAATTGGACAAGCATGGAGATACCGGAGATAGTTTTCATTTCAAAGTAATTTGCTTTTGTGTGTTTTATTTCCCTTTTTCAAATAAAAAAAAACAATAAAGCTCATGCCTCGCCCGAAGCATAGAGTTAGTTTGTAAGGGCCCCATTTACTTTCAAGTTCGAAGTTTATTAATAAAATTGTCTTTGCATTTTGGTATTGAAAACATTGTCTTTTCTCGCATTTATTTCTTTTTCCTTTCTGAAAATGACAAATAAATTTCCTGCACAAACAAAGCACGTTCACATCTGCATACTAAAAGAAAACAAAACATAAAACATGTGCAGATCACCCTCTGACACCACCGATAATAATACTGCTGAGACCCTATACAAACTCGAGGCTCTCGCTAATCAGGCTGAAGAAGGGGATGAGGAAGACGATGAACTTCCGGAAGAGTTGTCAAGGTTAATGGATAAGGAATCCAAGAGCATGCTCCCTCCACAAGAGGCCATTGAAATCATAAACTTGGGAACGGATGAAGAACCCAAGAACATTAAGATTGGGGCAACGCTAGGTAAGGACGTAAAAGCAACGCTAATCAAGCTCCTCCACGAGTATGCAGAGATTTTTGCTTGGTCATACCGTGACATGCCGGGGTTGGATACAGACATCGTGGTACACAGGTTACCTCTCAAAGAAGGGTGTGCGTCGGTCAGGCAAAAGCGCAGAAGGGTTCGACCGGATATGGATAGTAAGATTAGGGAAGAGGTGCTCAAACAGTTCGATGCCGGGTTTCTTGCTGTAGTTGACTACCCACCATGGATTGCAAACATAGTGCCAGTTCCTAAGAAAGATGGGAAGGTGCGCATGTGTGTAGACTACAGGGATCTAAATAAAGCAAGTCCAAAAGATGATTTCCCACTACCACATATAGATATCTTGGTGGATAATACAGCACAAGCTTCGGTGTTCTCCTTTATGGATGGGTTCTCCGGATATAATCAAATCAAGATGGCCCCTGAGGATATGGAAAAGACCACCTTCATGACATCTTGGGGCACCTTCTGCTACAAAGTGATGCCTTTTGGATTGAGAAATGCAGGGGCAATATATCAAAGAGCCATGGTCACACTATTCCATGATATGATTCACAAAGAGGTCGAAGTATATGTAGATGATATGATTGCCAAATCCGGCACAGAAGAAGAGCATATTACAAATCTACATAAGCTGTTTGAACGCCTGAAGAAGTACAAGTTGAGGTTGAACCCGAATAAGTGCACATTTGGTGTGAGATCGGGAAAGCTGTTGGGATTCATCGTAAGCCAACGAGGTATAGAGGTTGATCCTGATAAAGTAAAAGCCATACAAGCGATGCCCGTTCCAAAAACAGAAAAAGAGGTACGAGGTTTCCTGGGTCGGTTGAATTACATCTCAAGGTTCATTTCACACCTAACAGCTACATGCGAGCCTATATTCAAACTACTCAGGAAGGATCAACCTATCAAGTGGAATGATGATTGTCAAGTAGCCTTCGAAACCATAAAGAACTACTTGCAAGAACCACCTATACTCTTACCTCCTGTACCCGGAAGGCCACTAATCATGTACCTCACAGTACTCGAAAGGTCTATGGGGTGTGTACTGGGGCAACAAGACGAAACAGGCAGGAAAGAACACGCTATTTACTACCTCAGTAAGAAATTCACGGATTGCGAGTCTCGGTATTCACCATTGGAAAAGACATGTTGCGCCCTAGCATGGGCCTCCAAACGTCTAAGGCAATATATGCTGAATCATTCCACATGGCTAATATCGAGAATGGATCCTTTAAAATACGTGTTCGAAAAACAGGCACTCACGGGTAGAATTACAAGGTGGCAAATGTTGTTGTCCGAATACGACATACAGTATGTAACTCAAAAGGCGATAAAAGGGAGTGTATTGGCAGAACATCTTGCTCACCAACCCCTCGAGGAATACCAGTCTATGAAGTTCGACTTCCCCGATGAGGATATTATGCTAGTAAGAGACTATGAAATACCAGGACCCGACGAGGGACCTGAACCGGGTTTGGTATGGAAACTCATGTTCGACGGTGCCTCAAATGCACTAGGACATGGCATAGGAGCAGTATTGACATCTCCCGATGACCGGCACTTACCCTTCACCGCAAGACTATGCTTTGACTGCACCAATAACATAGCAGAATACGAAGCGTGCGTATTGGGGTTAGAAGCTGCGATCGATCTGAGGATTAAACTCCTTGATGTCTACGGAGACTCAGCATTGGTAATCCATCAAGTCAACAAAGAATGGGACATTCGAGATGCAAAACTAATCCCATACCGAGACCTTATACTGGAGTTGACGGCTGAATTTGATACTATCACTTTTACTCATATCCCGAGGGAAGAAAATCAAATAGCCGATGCACTAGCAACGCTCTCCTCTATGTTCAAGGTGACCTGGCCAAACCATGAACCACGGATAACTGTTAGACACTTCGACGAACCTGCCTATTGTCTCACGATTGAGGAACAGTCTGACAACGAACCATGGTACCACGACATTAAAAAGTACCTGGAAAAACAAGAATACCCGGAGAACTCCTCAACAATTGATAAAAAGACACTGAGGAGACTTGCATCCAAGTTCTTCTTAAGCGGAAGCATCCTATACAAAAGGAACTATGATTCAGTGTTGTTGAGGTGTGTAGATAAAAACGAGGCCAAGGAGATTATCAGGGAGGTACATGAAGGAACCTTCGGAACTCATGCAAACGGACATTCAATGGCTAGAAAAATACTGCGAGCAGGGTATTACTGGTTAACAATGGAGGCCGACTGTTTCCAATATGCAAGGACCTGTCACAAGTGCCAGATCTACGCTGACAAGGTGCACGTACCACCAAACCCGTTGAACGTTCTGAGTTCACCACGGCCATTTGCAATGTGGGGAATCGACATGATAGGGATGATAGAACCTAAAGCTTCGAATGGACACCGATTTATATTGGTTGCCATAGACTACTTCACCAAATGGGTCGAAGCTGCCTCTTACACCAGCGTGACGAGACAAGTAGTCACTCGGTTCATCAAGCATAATATCATATGTCGATATGGGGTTCCAAGCAGGATTATCACCGATAATGGGTCGAATCTGAACAATAACATGATGAGGGAGCTGTGCGAGGAGTTCAAGATTGAACACCACAATTCTTCACCATACAGGCCTAAAATGAACGGCGATGTCGAAGTTGCAAACAAAAATATCAAAAAAATAATACAAAAGATGGTGAAAACATACAAGGATTGGAACGAAATGCTTCCCTTCGCCCTACACGGTTACAGAACCTCGGTGCGTACATCTACAGGGGCAACCCCCTTCTCCCTAGTCTACGGTATGGAAGCTGTCCTCCCAATCGAGGTAGAGATCCCATCACTAAGAGTCATAGCTGACACAAAGTTAGAAGAATCGGAATGGGTAAAAACTCGTTTTGATCAGCTTAATCTCATTGAAGAAAAGCGACTGACAGCTTTATGTCATGGACAACTCT
Source organism: Vicia villosa (assembly GCF_029867415.1). NCBI lineage: Eukaryota > Viridiplantae > Streptophyta > Magnoliopsida > Fabales > Fabaceae > Vicia > Vicia villosa. The sequence goes on from NC_081180.1 coordinate 142,914,335, forward strand.
ATCAGAAGAGGATGAAAAAAGCGTTTGATAAGAAGGTCCGACCTCGAACCTACAAAGAAGGTGACATTGTCCTCAAGAAGATACTGTTACCTCGACTCGACGCCCGTGGAAAATGGACACCTAACTACGAAGGTCCATACATTGTAAAAACGGTGTTCTCAGGAGGAGCATTAGTCCTCACTACAATGGATGGGGGTGAGCTACCGCACCCAATCAACTCATACGCGGTCAAGAAGTACTATGCCTAGCAAAAGCAGGATTACCGGACATAAGCCGAAGACAAACTACGAAGGATAGGGTATCGTGCAATCATCTACTTCTGAAGTCGAAGGATTATTGGGGCCCTCGATAACAAAAAAAAGAGCAACGGCAGTATTAATATCATTTCTATTTTTCATTTTCTTTCTTCACATTTCTGTACACTCGCCAATTCAAGGCAACATCAATAAAATTTCTTTTTTGCATACTGCGCTTCATTTCTAATTTCAGTACCAATTGCAAAGGATAATTTATTTTCATAAACTTTAACATGGATTTAACATGAGAAACTTGTAAACTTGCAACACAAAAGCAAAAAGACAAAATCTCCGAAAGGCTACACACGCCTTGCACTGGTGTTACCCCAGGTTGATCCTTTCACAAAAAAAAGAGGTCAGCAAATCATTCGAATACGAACTAGCCAGAGTTCACAAACAATTCAAAAAAGGTTAAACAAAGGCAATGGGTGATAAGGAGATGAGTGATAAGGAGATGAGGTGTCGGGGTTATCATACATACATCATTGCATACATTCATCAGTATACATACAACATATACATGTGTAAGCATTCACACATGCGCATTATACAAACAACGCATAAGCATGATACATACGCATTTACAGAACAAAATTCTACATAGGTAAATTTCGCGACAACACTCGCGGATAACCCTATTGGTGGTACAGGTAAATTCTGCGATAACACTCGCAGATAACCCTGATAACATAGGTAAATTTCGCGATAACATTCGTGAATAACCCTATTGGTGGTACAGGTAAATTCTGCGATAACACTGGCAGATAACCCTGATAACATAGGTAAATTTCGCGATAACATTCGTGAATAACCCTATTGGTGGTACAGGTAAATTCTGCGATAGCATTCGTAGATAACCCTGATAATATAGGTAAATTTCGCGATAACATTCGTGAATAACCCTATTGGTGGTACAGGTAAATTCTGCGATAGCATTCGTAGATAACCCTGATAACATAGGTAAATTTCGCGATAACATTCGTGAATAACCCTATTGGTGGTACAGGTAAATTCCGCGATGACATTCGTAGATAACCCTGATAATATAGGTAAATTTTGCGATAACACTCGTGAATAACCCTATTGGTGGTACAGGTAAATTCTGCGATAAGATTCGCAGATAACCCTGTCAGTGCAGGTGAAATTGCTAGAATTATAGCAAACAATCCTATTGGGGTCCACAAACTACAGAAACTTACTAGAACTATAGTAAGTGGGGGTCCACAAACTACAGAAACTTACTAGAACTATAGTAAGTGGGGGTCCACAAACTACGGAAACTTACTAGAACTATAGTAAGTGGGGGTTCACAAACTGCGGAGGCTTGCTGACCATAGCAAGCCAATTACACAACCAACAAAGAGTCCTCGCTATGTAAGACTCAGGCCTTAGCAGGACATGTCACTTTATCCATACTCAAATTCAAGGCAAATTTAAGGGTCTTCCAGTATTTAATAACTCTTCGATCGGAACAACGCGAGGTCTACACACTCTCTTGTCACCCAATCCAAGGTAATTAAATAGGGGCAGCTGTCATACCCCAAAATTTACCTCCCACACTTTTTCATAACAAAAGCAAGGTTCAAATCTCAAGACATGGCTCATTAAAATAATCCAGATGACTCACAGCCAGCAAATTCAAACTGAAAGGTCAATCATAATCAAGGCATGATTCAAATCATAATCATTGGGCAAACATCAAGTATGGGGTGCATAACCATCATTTGATCAAGAATTGATCATGATTCCATTAATAGAAACTCAGAGATGAACAAATACAAAAAAGGTTCAAATTAGGGTTTCTTAGGAGAAAGTCAACCCCACTTTGACTGGGCATAACTTTCACATGGAACATCAAAAATTCCCCACTCAAAGCCTATTTTGAAGGAAATTGGATTCTCTACAACTTTGTGTCTCACAAGCCAAGGCTAAAAATGCTTCATTTAAGAGATACAAAGCAAAAGATTACAGGTCATTTTCAGGCATCCTTCAAAAGTAGTTTTTTCCCAAAAGAGATATGATCAAGATAAAAGCTTCAAATGAAAAATATGTTCCAAAGTGGCTTGTAGAGGACCTCTTGAGGTTTCCAAAAAGTATTAGAACTCCTTCATAGCCCAAATATTGAAGGAGATATGCTTGATCAAAGTTAGGTGATTTTGAAGGACCAAATGTGAAAAAGGAGGGTTCAAATTAAGGAATTTTGCAAATGGGCCTATGGTTTTCTTATGCAAACTTGGTCCACAAGTTATTAACATGCCCAAAATAAGATGCCACGAAATTTAAACATATTATTTAATTTTTTAAACATTTATTTCATAAAAAATTGATTTTATGATTTAAATAAGTAAGAAAATTAAATATTTTGTTAGAAAATATATTTTGTTGATTTCCAATCAATGTTAATAACAAAATATATTATTAATTTCGTGGTAATTGGATCAAGGAAGAATAAAATCAAATCTTGGCCAAAATAGTAGCTTAGCATTCAAGTAAAAAAATCAAATTATCAAACATGGAAAGATTTGATTCAAAGAGTTTTTGTTTCTTTTCTTGACCTAATTTTATTCCCTATAAGTATACAATATCAAGCATCAGACTAGGGGACGAGATTCTGAGAGAAAGCACAATTGCAAGAACACAAAAAAGTCACTCAAAACCAAGTTTCGGATTTGAGGAATTAGAGACTCTCAAGAGTTTCTAAAGATTGCAAAAGGTTCCTCAAAGGCTTCTGAACGTGTCTGGATCTTTGCTCGACCCCAACACCCCCAGAACTTCCTCCAATTTGACAAGGTATGCGTCTCTGAATTTTTGGTCGATTAGCATCGTTTGTGCATTCATATGATAAATTGTTTATGTGTTATGCTTTGTGTGATTGTTATGAACGTTTCTGGATGATTGAATTAAAGTTTGCGTGTTTTATTGGTGCATTGCCATTAACGGCCGAGCAAGCTTTTAGGGTTCTTGAATTAGGGCTTTCTGCTAGGGTTTCAATTAGGTCTAATTAGTGGTTCAATCAGGTTCGCATGGTCGAGAAGAGTCGATCTGGGGTGGTGCGAAATATTTATGCGTACATATGAGTTAATCGCTATTTTGCAGGTGTATTTGCTACGAACGAGATCTTGGCAAATTCGTAGCAAAAATATACAGGGATTTCCAGGCGTGGTTGGGGAAGATGATGTGTTGGCACATCCTGATTTGTCTGTTTAAATTTCGCGCGCTGAAACCCTTTTTATTTTTGTTGTTTTATATATAATTCGATGGGGGTAAATCTTAAACACGCACGTTGTGTGGCTGGGGTGGCAGCGAACTGTTTGTGTGAGCGTGGGGGAGGGGGTTCGAATCCTTGCTCCCACATGTATTTTTTTCTGATTTTCTAAACATGATCCAGTGTGCCTTAATTACAAACCCTCACCATGTACCCTCATAATCTGACCCTTGATTCTCACCCTAACCAGATCCCACGCCCAGAATTTAGTCCCCATACCATGGTTCCTATTAACAACCACATACAATCAAAATCTTAATTAAATTAATAAAACTTTAATTATTTTGTTAAGACATTTGTTTTAATTAATAATTATATTAAAATTATTTTATTTATAGAATAAAAATATGACATTTATATTAAATATTTTTAATTTGTTATTTGCGCCGATTAAATCGATTAATCGCTGTGGTTAACAATAAAAATAATTAAAGTACTTTTTTTAATTAAAATAAAATCCAACTAAATTCGATTAAATGGCTGCAACTATCTTATTGGTTGTGGTGATTAATCTTGCCTTATTATTTAATTAAATTTGTTATTATTTGTAGTCGTGCTAATCGATTATGAGAGGTAACAGTATAAAACGCCAATTAATAAATAAGAAAAATACAAATAAGTCGTTATTAGTGATAATCGAATTAATCGGTTTGAATTGGTAACAATGCAAATCCTTAATCTTTTAACTATGGTGATCAAACCTATTGATCATTGCGGTTAATTGTGCCAAATCAGGGTTGTACGCCCAAACCCTAATAATTCTAAAATCCATTCAAATTACAAGACAAAACAAACCGCGATAGGCTAACTAAAAAGCCTCTAAAAAAACCATATCAAATCGAATTCAAACTCTAAATGGCGTACAACCCCTCCCGAACTACGTTGACTCTGATTCTCCATAAGGAGATACGTAGGCACTTGGTAACAAGGCGAGTCCCCCTTCCTCAAAATCTCAATCTTCCCCCTATTCACTTCCTTAGCTATTAAACCTCTATAATTTAGCCATCAAACCTTTGCCTTAGATTCAAAGCCAATAGGAAAGGGTCGAGGGTGCCTAACACCTTCCCTCGACCTGAATATAGTATCTTACCCTGATCTCTATACTGCGTAGGGTTTCCTATTCGCCCTTCAGAATAGGTGGCGACTCGAAAGCTTAAATTTTTAGGCAGGTTGCTACAAGCGTAGTCTGCCATCTTATACTTGCTTCTGATCTGATCTTTGTAGATACAACATTTGAATATATCAGAGTCATAACAGCTTGGTGCAGAGCATCTTCTTGTCTTTTGACCTTGAAGTGCTTCTAGCCTGATACCATGAGAACTTCAGTGCTTCTGCTTCTGATCTCAAGTTCTTCTGATGCTTCAATTGACCATGTTCTGATTCTGCTTGACCATCTTCTGATGTCTTGCCAGAGCATGTTCTGATGTTGCATGCTGAACCTTCTGAGTCAGTGCTTCTTGCGCTGATTTTATGCATACTCTTTATATATTTCCTGAAATGGAATTTGCATAGGATTAGAGTACCACATTGTCTCAAGCAAAATTCATATACATTGTTATCATCAAAACTAAGAATATTGATCAGAACAATTCTTGTTCTAAAAATTTCTTTACCCACCTCCCTATGGGGGTCACCCCCAGCGAAAACCCCAGTTTACCCCTGCTTCGGAAATGCATTTCCGAAGTTTTTTTTTTTAAAATTTTCCCAGACTTCGGAAATGCATCTCCGAAAACACCAAATGGGGGGTGTATTCGGAGATGCACTTCCGAAAACACCTTTTTTTTCAGATTTTAGTGTAATTCGGAAGTGCATTTCTGAATTATGCAGAAGTCTATATTTTTTTATGCTTTTTCTAATAGTCCTGTACGAAAGATATACAAAACGTATAATATATACAAAACGGAAAAACCGAACAAAAATAACAACATATCAACGTAAAATACTAATATAATAAATAAAATTCAAATAATATATACAGACCGAGTCATAGTGTGCGAAATATATAATCTGAATACAAAAAAATAAACCCAGACCCCTACTGGGTATGCCTATCCCTCTCTCCCTGGGACCTCGTCTGCCGCCTGTATGCCGCCGCACGGCCCGCATCAGTGACGATCCTCTCCATCACGGCGACTGCCTCCGGACCGCCTTGATCAACGATACCTTGATCCAACGCGTCCCGCCTAAGCATCTCTATCCGCAGACAGATCGGCAGAAGATCAATGGCGTGGTCATCCTCGGCCTACTGGTTCTCCAGGATCTCCTCGTGTGCTGGCCTAGGAGCGCCTGGAGCGTTAGGTCTCATCAGAGGATGTGACACCCTATAGAAACATGTGACATACCCCTCCACACTGTTCCAGTCTTGGGTGACCCGAATGCGACGATACTCCTCCGGGACCACATGACGCTCCCAATCCTCAAATATGCCAGTGAGCTGCACTCGGGTCACTGTGTCGGGAGCAACCTCAAAAGGTGACCTGGGTATCATCTGCACAAATCCAAACTGCCGCATGCACCGCTCAGGGAGATACCACACCATGGTGTTGGTCCCGCATGCCCACCAGCCATAATATAACGAGATGCTGTCAAAGGGGACCACATCAGTGTAGTTGCTGAATGGCCTCCAACAGATGTCATCGTGCATCGTGCGGTCGAGGTACCCACGGTATGGTCTCACTGCATTGTTCCCCCTCTGGAAAACGTATCGGGCGGCCCTAGGCATCTCGTCCTCGTACTCAGGATCAACGCGGAAGCCGTGGATGCGGGGGAAGTAGGAGATGATCCATCTCTGAAACACAAACATGATAATGTATTAAAAATAAATACGAAACATAAATAAATAAATGTGAAACAATTAAAATGAAACATACCGTAAGTAGTGTGCAGGATCCGGTCAACTGCCTGGTCCTCCAGTTGGAGGCCTCATTCAGCTTCTGGTATAGGTATGCCAGAACAGCTGACCCCCAGTTCCACTGGTGAATGGTATTCAAGTCCATGAAATAGCGGAGGTAGGTCACGTCGACGTACCTTGCACTCTTGTCCACAAAGAGTGCAGCGCCTACCACAAACATGTACCAGCACCGGAGAGCGCAGCCACGGTGATACTGCACAAATAGGGCGTCATTCACCTCATCGGATTCGGCCTCTGCCACAAGGTGGTGCTCGAAATAAGCTTTCAGTGTGGTGAACCGGATATGAGGCCCATTTGTCATCTGGCACTCAAAGTCAGCAACTTCTGGCTCCATACCCAAATAGAGCGCCATCCACTCACTGGCTTCGATCCTCTAGATCCGGGAGTGGTCCAACAGCGCCCCCCTGATCGGCAAGTGGAGAAGACACTGCACATCGTGCAAGGTGATCGTCATCTCCCAAACAGGTAAGTGGAAAAAAGACGTCTCCCTGTGCCACCTCTCCACAAAGGCACCCTGCATGCCGTGGCTGATGGTGGTATACCCCGTCATGCACAACCCACTAAGCCCTGAAGCTCTTACCGCTTCATTAAACCACTCAGCCTCCGGTTTAAAGAGACTGAAAACCTTTCGGGAGTGGTTCACCTGTTTCAAAGTCTCTCTCTCTCTCCTGTTAGAACAAAAACAAATAAAAAAGTATGTTAATTAGATCGTTAAGAAAATGTTGAATAAACGGCTAAATTAAAAACAGTTAAATAATAAAGTCGGGCAAATTATTAAAAATACCTCTCCCCCCAGATACGCCGAGCGACGTGCTCGTGGTAGGTAATCAGCAAGGTAGTGTCACTGGGCCCTCCCGGGTAGCCCTCCTCCTGCTCCTCCTCCTCCCCGTGTGGAGGGTCAACATCCGGTACCTCCCCCGCCTCGTGGTATGTAACTGCCTCCTCCTCCTCCTCCTCCTCTTCTCGCTGGCGGGAAGAAGATACCCGAGCCAGACGACTCCTCAATCCATATGCATAAGTACCCTCGTCCATCTGCACGGGAACTCGCATACGTCCCCGTCCCTGCCCCCGTCCCTGCATCGACACAAGCTGCGCCGCCCGCTCGCATCTAGCCGACGCAGTCTGGGTCTCTCTATCCTGTCTGATGCATGCTGGGTTGCCTGCCATGTTCCTGAAAACAATTGAAATTAATAAGAATGCGAAACAATTGAAAAAACAAAAAAATGAAATTCTGGACCACTTCGGAAGTTCATTTCTGAAACTGGGAATGGAGGTGTTTTCAGAAATGAACTTTCAAAACACCCCTGCGAAGCTCACTACTGCAACTTCCATGGCAAACCCTAAAAGCCAACATTAAAACAACTTATAATGCTTCTAAACAACCTAAATACTACTAACAACCTACCCCTATATCATTTTTGCAATTTCTAACAACCCTAACATGCATTTGAATTATGGATCTAAGGATTATAAAACTTATAAATTGAAGTGATTAAGAAGATTTTGAATATAGTAGAGCAAGTAGATGGAGCCTTTGATGTAGCCTTGGAAGTGGTTTGCAAAAAATCTCTTTGGGGTTGTGTTTGAAGTTGATTTAGGGTAAATGAATTGGGGGGAGGGGGCTGTTTTGCTAAATCTGCCAAACGCGCAGTATTTCGGAAATGCGCTTCCGAAATGCATTTCCGAAATAAGACAAATTTTGAAAAAAAAAAGGCGCTTTCGGAGATGCATCTCCGAAAACAACATTTTCTTGCATTTTGGAAATGTATTTCCGAAGTAAGGGGTATATATGGTTTTTCACCAGAGGTGACCAAGAAAGTAGGGAGGTGGATAAAGAAATTTCCGAAAAAAATCATTCGAACCGCAAGAAAAAAATCATGCGATTTGGTTTGGTTCGGTTGGCTTTTAAAAAAAATTGAACCAAACCAAACCATACTAATGCGGTTCGGTTCGGTTCGGTTGGTTCGGTTTTTTATAAATATTTTATTGAGCCATACATACACATATAGATGAAAACATAATTTTGTATTTAGATATTCATACACTATTAAATAACAACAAAACTCGTCATATTTTGACAACAATTTTCCATTTAATATGTAAAAATTAAATTAGACAAAAGTGGAATATTAAACATAAAATAATAGCATAAAACAAAATAAAAATTATTATAGTGAAACAAAAAAATTGATGAGATGAGAGATTAGTGAAGGTGAAAAAGGAAAAAAAGTGTTGAGAGATTAGAGAAGATGTGCAATAAAAACAAAACTGAAATACGAAATATTTACATAAAAATGAGAAGGTAAAAAGAAAGAATATAAGAGAGTAGAAATTATTTAAGAAGAGGGAAGATGTATGTGGCAAAGAAGGTGCGATAATGTTATTAGAGATTTGAGAAGATCGGGACTGAAATTATATGTGTAAGGATGAGAAAATTGCTCATAATCATAAGACTAAGGTATAATAGGTTTAAGTTTGGGATGGATGTCAGTTAAGTAAAATTTAAGTTGTAACATAATGCGGTTTGATTCGGTTTGGTCCGGTTTACAAAATACAAACTGCAAACTGAACCGAACCGTGCGGTTTTGTTAAAAGATGACCCAAACTAATCCGAACTAAATGCGGTTTTTTGCGGTTTCAGTTTGGTTTGGTTTGATTTGCGGTTTTCTATTGGGTTGTGTGGACCTCCGATTTTTTTAACACCGGGCCATACCTCTGTTCTGTAGAGATACGTGAACTGACTCTTTTTTGTCGCTTAATGCTTTCGCATTTTTGAAAATTCACAGAGTCGCCACCGACCTTTTATTTTATCCAATTAAGGAAAGGTTTATAAAAGAAACAGAAAAAAGACCTTTAAGAAATTCTGGGTAAGGGGGTAGGTTATACAAAGGGAAGGTGTTAGCACCCTTTGTATCCATGGTTATCCATGGGCTCTTAAGTTTGCTTAGCTCACTTGTTTTTCGATCACTTTTCAGTTGCTCTGAAATTGCTCATATGTGGTTTCAAATACCTTTGTAAATTGAATTTTGTAATGATCCGTGTGTGGATGTATACAAAATGCTTGTTTATCTTTCGAAAGATGTTTTGAAAAGAACGTTAACTTTGTAATAATCCGTGTATGGATGTATACAAAGTATTGTCTTTTTGGAAAGTTTTGTTTTGAAAAACAACAGTGTATGAGAATTTTGTTTGTTTTGATTTTGAGCAAGCAAACTAGGAGGTCTACCCTGAGTTGTAAGGTCTTTATCCTATTTCCTTTAAAAATCTATCCTTTCACCGGATATAAACGCAAGGTTCGATTTTGTACTCAAAACAGTGGAATTTTGACTTTGATTTTGAAAAAGAATGAGAAGGGATTACCTTAAGAGATGCAAGTGTGATTGTGATTGTATTAAGATATTTTATCTTTGAAGTTAGTGATCTAACGGTTTGACATACACACAGTTTATATTTGCTGGAAATTAAAATGCGGAAATGTAAAGTGCGGAAAGTAAATCTACGCTATTACATCGATTGTGCAGGAAATGTAAACTAGCCTATTTACATGAATTTGACATCCTATACATTTATCTAAGAATTTAAATTGCAAGAAAAATAAAAGGCATGTTTTTGGATTTTTTATGATTTATTTTAATTATAATTAATGCATGATTAATTAAATTAAAATGAAGAAAAAAAATATGAAAATGGATTTAAACCTAGAAATTAAATTTAAAATATGTACAAAATATTTGTTAATTAATTTTAAAACAAAACTAATTTTTTTTGGAATTTTTGGAATTGATTTGAAATTGATTTAGTTAATTAAAACATAATTATGCAAATAATTATACAAATAATTAAAACTTAGAGAGAAAATTATTCAAAATATGTACAAAATTAGTTTATAATATATAAACAATATTTAATATAAAGAACAATTTTTTTATGATTTTTTGATTGGTTAGAATAATAAAAAAAGCAAATATATAAATATATACTAATTAATTATGCAAAATATTGAAATTTTGAAGAAAAATAAAATTTTTTTATTTCAGAAAATAATATATTATTTTAGAAGTCTAAAAATATTTTTTTGTGTATTTTTTGGATTTTTAAAACTATTTTTAATTAATTTAACAAAGAAATTAAAAATAAAAATAGAAAATAAAAAGGAGCAGTTATCCTGTGTGATTGATCTGAGGGTCTATGGCATAGGGAGTGTATTTTGGTGCGTTAGATGAAGAATTAATGGAAATCTATGGCCCAGATGCGTGGGCACATGGTACACATGCGTGGGAGTGATCACGTGGGATCACCAAGACTTTCAACAAGTCAGTTGGGCCCCACCATGCACATGTGGATAGTGAGACTTGTTGACCGGCGAATGAGAAGCGCCAGAAGTGCCACGCGTGCTGGTCAATGTTTCCAACTTACTATTCATCTTCTTCAACCTTTTACCTATGGATTTAGCTGCGGATTTAGCTGCAGCATTACCTGCGGATTTTGCTTCAAATTTCCATGCTTTTGAAAACCTACACAAAACAGCCATGAACAAAAACAAAAGGGACCCAGATTGACTTAAAATCACCTCCTGAACACGATGGTGGTGTTAGTTTTGCTATTTGAGCGCTGTAACTATGGATTCGAAGAGATTAAAGTTTGAACATGTATGAACATTCATCAATGGTTTTGAGCAATTTTCACGTGGAAACCAACATGTTAAAGCCCAGACCTGCCCTATAGGACCTCATGAACACATTAGAATGATTAGTTTACATTGAGGTTGATTAAATATAGGAAAACGAAAATTGATCATGTATGAATATGAAGAACACTATGCATGTGTTACGACTCTCATGGGACCACACAAAGAGTTTATTCTTACTTTATATGATCTTAGAAGATGATTGGAATGATTGTTTTGTATTGATATTGATTGGAATATTGAATTTGAAAATTACAAAGTGTATGAAAATTTTGAGAATTTTGATGAGTTTTCTTGCTATACTCTTGCTATATTTCGTGGGTGTGTTTGTTGTTGATGTATTCCACTTCTTTTATAGGCCAAGGGCTGCTTGGAAGTGAAGCTAAAAGCATTGATTGCTTTGTTGAAAGTTTGATTTTTAAATATTAAAAATATTTGAAAACTTGACCAAGTCTTGCTCTCCTTCAATGCACTTGCCTTGTACTTCATTTGGCTGCAGAAAAATGGAGATTCCTTGATGAGTCATGCTTGATTTGTAAGCTACTCTTTATCCATTCATTTCCTTTTAATTTAATCTTAAAATAAGATAAAATTATGCCAAAAATGGATAAAAAAGGTGTGGGCCTTGTCTTGGTCGTGGGAGGCCCATAATATCATGGAAATGATGTTTGAATGCTGAAAACTTGGCCCCATTTGGAAAAAATATATTTTTGAGCAATGTTGATTTCATACATTTTCCCAAAATTTAGCCAACTTCAACAAGGTGTAAATCCCTCAATTTTTGTCATATGAAGAAGTTCTTGCATTTTTTGGAAACCTCAAAGAGTCCTCTAACCAATGTCTTTGGTCTCATGTCAAAATGATTTTTGATGCTCCTTGTGTGTCCTTTTGAAAAAAGTGTCTTTTTGTTGACTTTGAAAATGACCTGTAATGTCTTTGATCATATTTTTCAAATGGTGAATCCAATGACCATGGGATCAATGGCATTTGAAAGATAATTGAATTTCCTTCAAAATGAGCTTTGGTTTGAATTTTTTGGATGAAGGATGAGAGAGTTATGATCAGTCAAAGTTGAGTTGACTTTTCACGCAAAAACCCTAATTTTGAATCTTAGGGTTTTGTTGATTTTTGATCTTTCCTTGATGAATTATGATCATCCAATGATCAAATGATGAATCCTTTGACAAAATATGGACTTTGACAAAAAAATTCATTTTTGACTGTCTGTTGACTTTTTGGTCAAACGGGTCGTCTGTTGACTGTTTGAGCTGCTGACGGTGCGTCTGAGTGAATTGAAGTTTGAAAATTTGTATGATGGTACTTTGAGATATATGGATGTGCATGGAATCCATTTGAGCTCTCAAAAACTTGTTGCTCCTGTAAGAACAAGAAAAACCCTGATTAGGGACTGTTTGTGTAGGAGACAGTTAAGCGTACCTGATTTTTGTGCAGTGCTGAGTTTCTGCTAATCGCGTGATATTCAGAAGACTTCTAGCACAAAGATCTTGGAATTTTGAATTGTGAAAGATTGATTTGATTGATGGTACAAAACACTGAGAATTGTACTGCCAGCAATTTGGCTGTCAACTGACTGTTCAGGTACTGACGTAGCAGTTAGAGTGAAAAATCAACAGTCAAAGTTAATTTTCTTTTTTTGTTGTTTTTGCTTTTTGTTTTATGTGAAAAATGAAAGTTTATTTACATGACTTGTTAAAAAAACATAGACATAATAAATAACTAATATTTACGGTATGCGGGCAAAATTACCGATAATAACCCTGAAAATCATTTAATGCACAGAAACAAGAATATTTGACTGGCAGAAAACACACAAAATATTGTCTTAGTAGTTAAGCAATATTATGACAAATAGTACAACATTTAATACTGACAGTACAAATATTACATACTATATTGAACAGTACGACGAATAAACGGTACATTTAAGAAATAAGAAATACGGCAGACTTCAGGAATGACGGTTAATGACCCATGCTATGAACAATAACATGTAGATGATTGGGAGTGCAACCATTGCAGGTCCACACTCTTCAGGACTATGCAGGCAGAAGAAAGTCATGATCATTGTAGCAATGGTGATGACTGTAGGAGACAGTGTCTCTATCCACTTTGCCATTCTTGTCAGGGAAGAAGAGAAAGATAAATATGAGGTAGGAATTTGAAAGATGAGTTAGAATTTGATGTGAGATTTTATGGAAAAAATGAGGGGTATTTATAGAATGGAAAGAAAATAGAGACGTTGGGGGATGAAGTGATTCCGTACAAAAGGAAATTTGAGTGGAAGTAAGATTTGAAAGAAAGTGTATGATAGTGTTGGGAAAAAGAGAGATGTGGAGAATAAAGTTAGGATTTGATTTTTGAAAAAAAGAGATTTGAAAAGATTTTTGAAAATAATGGAATATAGTACAAAAATTAGTGGGAAACAAAAGATAATAATAATCTACTTGTTACCAGTACAGTCTGAGTTTCCTGATTCTGCGCCTGCAAAAAGATTTAACTCTGTACCAATTGTGTCAGTACTATTTATCTGTAAATAAATAAATAGCATGTGTGAAGTAATAAACAGTATTTGGCGTTTGCGTAAGAATAAATTCAACTGCAAGCCAAATTACTGTATAAGAAAAATTCTAAAAACTAAGTATTTCATATGTCAGGATATTTGTTGAAATAAAAATCCATGATTATATGAGACTCTTAATTTTCAGATTGGAGTTTTCTTGAAAAAAGATGCGGGCAAATTTTGGGGTATAACAGTTGCCCCTATTCAATCTTCTTAAACCTGAAGAGATTGTCTGAAATCTGAAGGTAGAAGATGATTGAATATTTAGATGCCCTGAAAATTTGCACTTACCTTGATCAGAAGAGATGTTGGAAGTTGCATTTGAATGTCGTCTGCGAAACGTTGTTGGCAGATTGAAACATTACCTGAGATGGGCTTTCAGATGCCACCTGATGAATGGGTTGATGGTTTGTTCATCAGAATGAATCCATTGATTATATCTTGATGAAGGATTTGAAAGTCTTTGTGTTGACTGTTTCGGAACCGTCCAAGATTACCGCTTTAAGTCTTGGAGGATAATCGTTATGGAACTTGTCCAAAGTTTTTCTGATTTAGCTTTTGGAAGTCGATCATTGTGAACCGTCTGAGGTATCAGCTTTAGATCTTTGATAGTTAGATCGTTCTGGAACCGTCTGAGGTATCGCTTTAGATCTTTGATGCTAGATCGTTCTGGAACCGTCTGAGGTATCACTTTAGATCTGCAATGTTAGATCGTTCTGGAACCGTCTGAGGTATCGCTTTAGATCTGCGATGTCTGTTTTTGAGTTGGTAAGTGATCAGAATGAATCTTCGGCTTGATTATATCTGAGAGAATCGTTCATGGAATTCAGGTGAACACTGCATGTGATTGAGAACATCTTTGTTGAAGATATTCGTCTACCTGAAAAATCAAGTTAGTGATATGCAATGTTTATGATGCATGTAAATGTGAGATATTCCCGGAGAAATATGCATGTGATGTTGTGTATGAATATGCGTATGAATATGTATGCACGATGAATGATGTATGATGCATGAGTATGATGCATGAGTATGAATGTATGTGAGCTTCTATTTGGGAAAATAAATTTCCGCCAGTCATCTGGATATGACTATATCGTGATCGTTGATGATCTTTTGTCTTGTTTGAGTACCCTCGGCTGGGGAAATTCTTTGAGAACCCTGGTACTCTGTTGAAGGATCTTTGAATATCTCTTGAGAATGAAAGGTAGCTGGAAGTTCTGATGCCCTTTCAAATGGGAATGAGGAAGATGCATAATCCTCCGATGCACTATCTGACCAAGTCCGGGTGCGGGGATCACACCTTCTGAAGATAGTAATCTGGAACAACCCTGCTGGGGGATAAGACTTCTTTTGAAGAGAAAATCTTTTTGAGGAATTTGCTGAGAAAGGCGCTCCTCTTGGGGATTTTCTTCTGATGGGATGATGTCCAGATAATTGGGACATTTCCTGAATGCTATTCCTGTTTTTCCTGGTAAACATCAATCATATTCAAATGCACATGTTCATTCAAAATTATCATTGGGACGCTTACGTATTTAAACAGAAAAAGTGAAAATGGTGATTTTTGAGCCTAAGCTGCATTGATTTTTGAAAAAGAGCCATGATAGGCTGGTTAGCACAGGGAGACAACAATCCTAGAAGTAGGAAACTGTCAGAAAGTTTTGGAAAATATTTATAGAGATAAATAGCTATGTGAAAACAATCCAGTCAAGTTTCAACTCTGCTATTGCCAATCTGTCCTCGAGCATCTCATCCCTCACTTGTTGGAAGAAAGTGATTGGACTGATCGGTGTCTTTGAGGTGTTGAATCTTGATGGTGAGTAGGCAGCTGAACGGAACACAGTTGTATGCTTCATTCCCTAACTTTTGCCTAGGCTGCCCTTTCAGGTTTTCAGCCTACCGGGATAGTATTTGTTTAGTCTCTAATTTTTGCCTGGACCGCCCTTTCGGGTTTTCAATCCACCGAGACGCTCATTTTTTTTTTGCCTAAGTTGCCCTTTCAGGTTTTCAACTTAGCGAGCTATTTTTTTCTTTTTAAGAGAAGTATTTTTTGACTATGTCAGCATTCACAGGGTGTGGGAAATCCTCGCCATCCATGGTGGTAAGCAACATGGCGCCGCCGGAGAATATTTTCTTGATTATGAATGGTCCCTCGTAGGTGGGAGTCCATTTGCCTCTGGGATCACCTTGTGGTAAGATGATGCGTTTGACAACCAAGCCACCAGTTTGGTATGCTTGACTTTTGACTTTTTTGTTGAAGGCTTTGATCATACGCTTTTGGTATAGCTGACCATGACAAATAGCTGCGAGCCTTTTCTCATCAATCAAGTTTATCTGGTCCAACCGTGTTTGAATCCAATCGTCTTCGTCTAGATTGGCTTCTTTCATAATCCTTAGGGAAGGAATCTGAATTTCAATTGGAAGAACTGCCTCCATACCATAGACTAAGGAGAATGGAGTTGCCCCTGTTGAAGTACGCGCAGATGTGCGATAACCATGAAGAGCAAAAGGCAACATCTCATGCCAGTCTTTGTAGGTTACTGTCATTTTTTGTATGATTTTCTTGATGTTCTTGTTGGCAGCTTCCACCGCGCCGTTCATCTTTGGTCGATATGGAGAAGAATTATGATGTTTGATCTTGAACTGTGTGCAAAGTTCAGTAATCATTCTGTTGTTTAGATTTGTGCCATTGTCCGTGATAATCCGTTCAGGGATGCCGTACCGACAAATGAGATTGTATTTGATGAACCGGGCCACCACATTCTTGGTAACAGAAGCAAATGAAGCTGCTTCTACCCACTTTGTGAAGTAGTCAATAGCGACCAGGATAAAGCGATGTCCGTTGGAGGCAGTAGGTTTGATTTCTCCAATCATATCAATACCCCACATTGCAAAAGGCCAAGGAGCCGTCAGGACGCTTAATGGAACTGGAGGTACATGTACTTTGTCAGCGTATATCTGGCATTTGTGACATGTTCGGGAGTGATGATGGCAGTCTGTTTCCATGGTAGACCAGTAATAACCTGCTCTCAGGATCTTTTTAGCCATTGTATGTCCACTGGAATGAGTACCGAAGGCACCATTGTGTATTTCTTCCATGATCTGTTCTGCTTCCTTCTTGTTTACACAGCGAAGTAAAGTCGAGTCATGGTTGCGTTTGTATAGGGTTCCATTGCTTAGAAAGAATTTGGCAGCAAATCTCCTTAGAAACTTTCTGTCATTAATGGATGCCCCTTCAGGGTACTCCTGAGCTTCGAGATATCTTTTTACTTCATGGAACCATGGTTTTTCCTCGGTTCCTTCGGTATTGATCTCATTGCAATAGGATGGTTCATCTTGCCTGTAAATGGTGATCATAGGCGCCTCGTTGTCCCACCTGACTTTGAACATGGATGACATGGTAGCTAAAGCATCAGCTAGTTGATTTTCCTCGCGTGGGATGTGTTCGAAAGTGATTTCTTCGAAGTAAAGAATCAAACTCAGCACATATTCTTTGTAAGGAATTAGATTTGGGTGCTTTGTGTCCCATTCCCCTTTGACTTGGTAGATTACCAAGGCCGAGTCTCCGTAGACTTCCAGGAATTTGATTCTTAGATCGATTGCAGCTTTAAGACCCAGAATACATGCTTCGTATTCGGCTATATTGTTAGTGCAATTGAAGCATAACCTGGCAGTGAATGGTGTATAACCTCCTGCGGGGGAAATGATCACAGCTCCGATGCCATTGCCAAGTGCATTAGAAGCTCCGTCAAAAACCATAGTCCACCGGGATCCTGGCTCGGGTCCTTCTTCTGGTCCTGGTTGTTTGTAGTCATTGACTAGCATAATGTCTTCGTCTGGGAAGTCAAAGTTCAATGCTTGATAATCATCCACTGCTTGATGAGCCAGATGATCAGCTACCACACTTCCTTTGATTGCTTTTTGTGAAGTGTATTGAATGTCATATTCTGTTAAGATCATTTGCCATCTCGCTATTCTTCCAGAGAGAGCAGGTTTTTCGAACACGTATTTGATGGGATCCATCTTGGAGATTAGGAAAGTGGTGTGATTTAGCATGTACTGTCTTAGTCGGCGAGCTGCCCAAGCTAAGGCACAACAAGTTTTTTCGAGTAGTGAGTATCTTGTTTCACAATCGGTAAACTTTTTGCTAAGATAGTAGATTGCGTGCTCCTTTCGGCCGGATTCGTCATGTTGTCCTAGTACACACCCCATTGAGTCTTCTAACACAGTTAGGTACATTATCAGAGGTCTGCCTTCCACAGGTGGCAACAAGATTGGAGGTTTTTGGAGATATTCTTTGATTTTGTCAAAGGCTAACTGGCATTTGTCATTCCACCTTTCCACTTGATCTTTCTTCAACAGTTTGAAGATCGGCACACAAGTAGTAGTCATGTGGGCAATAAATCGGGCGATGTAATTTAGACGTCCCAAGAATCCTCTGACTTGTTTCTCAGTACGAGGTATAGGCATTTCTTGAATGGCTTTAACCTTGGCGGGATCAACCTCAATACCTTTGCTGCTGACGATGAAACCTAAGAGTTTGCCGGATCTTACTCCAAAGGTACACTTATTTGGGTTCAGTCGCAACTTGTATTTCTTGAGTCTGTCAAACAACTTGTGTAAATGACCCAAATGTTCTTCCTCGGTGTTGGATTTTGCAATCATGTCATCGACATACACCTCTATTTCTTGATGAATCATATCATGAAATAGCGCTACCATTGCACGTTGATAGGTTGCTCCTGCGTTTTTCAGACCAAAGGGCATTACTTTGTAACAAAAGGTTCCCCAGGGTGTTGTGAAGGTTGTTTTTTCCATGTCTTCGGGTGCCATCTTGATTTGATTGTACCCTGAGAATCCGTCCATAAAGGAGAATACCTTGCATTGTGCGGTATTGTCAACCAGTACATCGATGTGTGGTAAAGGGAAATCATCTTTGGGGCTTGCCCGGTTCAGATCTCTGTAGTCCACGCACATTCTGACTTTCCCGTCTTTTTTAGGTACAGGCACGATGTTAGCTATCCAAGGAGGATAACTTACAACTTTTAGGAATCCGGCATTGAACTGTTTTTCAACCTCGTCTTTGATCTTTTTTGACATATCAGGCCTACTCCTTCGTAGTTTCTGTTTGACTGGAGTGCTACCTTCTTTGATTGGCAGGCGATGAACTACGATGTCCGTGTCAAGGCCTGGCATATCCTCATAGGACCAGGCGAATATCTCGACGTAGTCTCGCAGCATTTGAATCAGTCTTTGCTTGACGCTGTGTTCTAAATCAGCCCCTATTTTGACTTCTTTCTTTTCTTCGTTGCTGCCCAAGTTGATGACCTCAATTGGCTCCTCGTGAGGCTGTATGGCCTTGTCTTCTTGTTCTAGCAGCCTTGCAAGTTCTCTTGGCACTTCACAATCTTCCTCACTTTCGTCCTCAGTTTGGTAGATCGGATTTTCAAAGTCATGACGGGCAATAGCAGAATCGTTGTTGACTGGATCCAGAGTGTATGTGAATCTGCATGTTAGTTATGTGAGTGTGTGTGAAGAAAAAACATAGCTATTTGAAAGCGAAGAAAGAAGGAAAAAGGATCACAAAATTTAAATATGCAAGCGTCCCATGATTTTATTGAATGCACATGATCATGATATGATAAGCCCTTATAGAAGGACCAGTGTGCTAAGGCACACGGCTTTCAAGCTCATGGTTCGATTGTTCAGGAACCATTTTTATCTTTGCACAATATACACAAAGAAAACAGGAAATGGCATTTACTCCTGGTCAAAGGAGATCACATCCTCAGCTTTCCAGTTGTTCAATCCACTGTTGTGAGCAGGGAGTATCCAGCTGTTCCAGTTGCAGTTGTCTTTTTCATCTTCCACAACATTGATTTCATTAGTGGGAAAATGAGCCGGTGATCCTTCGGGATAAGGGATATACTCTGCTGGATACGAGAGCCCAGGCTGAGATATCTCTGTTGGCTGAGCGAGATGCTCGATAAGGCCGTCCCATGCAGTCGGGATGATGTTTTGAATAGAGACTTGTGCATCCTGATGAGGAGTGTATGCTGACAGAAAGCAACCCTCGTTATTTGGTATTTCCCTGGCTTCTTCAAAAGCGAAATTGTCATCGTAATGTTCATCCCATCCAGTTGGGACAATGTCCTTCATAGCAATTTGTGAGCTTGGAGGAGCGGAATATTTCACCATATAGTCATATTTGCCGCTGGGTTCTCCTAGCGTGTCCCATACTTCTTTGGGTGGATTTTGATATTGCTCAGTGACGGGACTTGTGAAACTTTGGTCATTTCCAATTTGATCACCCCATCCAGTCGGGGTAAGGTCTTCCATAGCAATATAAGAATTCTGAGGTTCGGCATACTGATAATTATACCCGCCGTTTGGTTCTCCCACAGCATCCCACATTCCCATGGAAATGGGTGGAATTTCATCTGGATATGGCTGAATGATATGGTTCAAGAACACTCCTTCATCTTCAATAGCGTTTACTTCTTGGCTGACGAAGTGTGACATCAATCCTTCAGAACGAGGACTTTGATCATTCTTTTGATTTTCACTATCATAGCCCAGACCTAGCTTGTCAGATTTGTAGGGTATATCGGGAAGCTGTCCCCATACTGTGCAATCACCCTGTTCAATCATGGCTTTGGCATCTTTGAGAGAAGCCATAGTTGTAGTTGGAGTAGCAGGAATATGCTTGGTGGTAGAGACATCTGGAGAGACCACCTCAAATGATTGGCATGGAGTTTCGATGAATTCGTCCTCCAACTCGACATATTTGGAATTGCTTAGGTGACTAACCACATATTCCTCTTCGCCATAGACTGTGACAATCTTTCCTTTTACTGGATATTTTAACTTCTGATGCAGGGTAGAAGTTACAGCGTTTGCCCCATGTATCCAAGGGCGTCCAAGTAAACAGGAGTAGGCTGGGTGAATTTCCATTACGTAAAAGATAGAATCGAAGATTTGAGAACCCACTCTGATTGGGAGATTCACTTTTCCGTATACCGTTCTGGTTGACCCGTCAAAGGCTCTTACCACAACATCACTTGGTTGTAACACAATTCCTTCGAAGTCAAGCTTTTCTAGTACTGTTTTCGGTAACACGTTCAAAGAAGAACCGTTATCTACTAGCACATGAGATAGAGTGGTGCCATTACATTCAATGGAGATATGTAAGGCTTTGTTGTGATTTTTTCCAGCAGGGGTTAGATCCACATCGGAGAAACCGAGACCATTGCTCACGGTTAGATTGGCAACACAATTCTCAAATTGGTCGACTGAGATCTCTTGAGGCACATGCGCAGCTTTCAGGAACTTCATCAGAGCTTTGGCATGAGCTTCTGAATATTTTAGCAGAGATAGCATTGAGATTTTTGAAGCAGTGTGCCCCAGTTGCTCAACAATATTGTAATCACTCTTGCAGATGATTTTCAATATTTCCTCCATTTCTTGCTTTGACGGATCCTCAGCAGTGATCTCCACCGGGGTTTGAATCTTGTTCAACTTGTGGCTCTTTGCCTCGAGCGTTGACATTTTGATTAGGAACTGGGACTCGGACTGGACCAGCAGCAACATTTGGAGAAATTTCTGGTGAAAAGATTCTTCCACTTCTCGTGATCTTGCTGGTACCCACAATATTACCCACAGTTGGAGTAGTTAACTTTGCGGCCTCTTCAGTCGAGGTACCCTGCTTAACTCCATGAACGTAAACATTAGCGTCGTATCCCCATGGGACAGCTTTGTCTGAGGAGTATGGAAATGGAGTTGGACTAGCAATGACTACTGATGCCACTTTGAGTGTAGCAGAAATTTTGAATGGAGCCTTGGCAGAGATTTTGAATGGTAAGCTGGAGATCACTGAGGCATCTTCTATTCTCATCCCGTTTGCAAAGACTTCGCACAGCACGTCCATAGAAGGGAGCCTCTCAAACATAATGATACGGCGATCCATCCACTTTTGAATTCCCATCCTCAGATTTTCACAACCATTGGGCAGGCAGGAGCAGTAAAAGCAGTCGGGGTCACACCCTGGAAAGTAACCAGCTCGGATTAGCTTTCCTTTGACTTCGCAGAGTGGAGTTGATAATTCGTTCACATCATAGATGTAAACAGTGTCCAGGATAGCGTTGACAGTTTTGTCATGCTTTGGCATAGGTGCAGTGATGACATTTGGAGTTTCTGGAGGATCGAACTCAATTTCCCCAGCATCTATCATATCTTGTATTTTATTTTTCAGGGCCCAGCAGTGATCTGCGTCATGTCCTGGACAGTTTGAGTGATAGGCACATGTTGCATCAGGGCGATAATTCGGAGAGGAAGTGTTGACATTCTTTGGAGGACCTCTTAAGGTGATCAGATCTGCTTTTAGCAAGTGCTGCAATGCCTGAGAGATTGGCATGTTGATTCTGGTGAAATTTCTTCTTGGTGCATCTGGTCGATGCGTATATTTTGGCTGTTGATCTTTTTGAGGTGCAGATGCGGAGATCAGAACTGCCCCTACAGATTGATGCTGCTCACTTTTGCGACTTTTCTGAATTTGTGTTGCATTGACCTCATTTCTCCCGCTGATGGGCCTTTTTGTAGTACCAGAGGAGGAACCTATTTGAATTTTTCCATTTTGAATGCCACTTTCGACACGTTCTCCGGTCAGTATCAGGTCAGTGAAACCTGATGATGAGCTTCCCAGCAAATGGCTATAGAAAGGGCCAGTTAAAGTGCCCATGAACATGTCGACTAGTTCGCGATCAGATAAGGGTGGTTGAACCCTTCCAGCCATATCTCTCCACTTTTGTGCATATCCTTTGAAACTTTCTTTTGGTCCCATAGACATGCCCCTTAGTTGAGTACGGGTTGGCGCAAGATCAGCATTGTATTGGTACTGTTTGTAAAAAGCAGCAGCTAATTCTTCCCAAGTATGAACCTTGGTATTTTCCAGCTGGTAGTACCACTCGAGTTGTGTACCCGACAGACTTTCTTGGAAGAAGTGAATCCACAATTTGTTATCTGTTGTATGAGGTTGTATCTTCCTCACATAGGATCTCAGATGTAGTTTCGGGCAAGAAACTCCATCATATTTTGCAAAGACAGGAACTTTGAATTTTGGAGGGATAACAACATCCGAGATGAGCCCCAGATCATTGAAATCTAAGCCAGGTATTTTTTGTATCTCCATAGCTTTCATACGGTCTTCCAGCTGTTGGTATTTTTCATCATCCGGTTCGTCCCCAGAATGATCATTTTCTTCATTTGAAGAGAGAGAGGGTTTAGCAGAACCCTGGTTGCTTTGATTGTCTTCTTGTTCATCATCACCGACTGTTTCAGGGATCGGTGGCTTTTTGAACTTTTTGACTGGAATTTTGATCTTCCTTTTCAGGTGACTCAAGCCTACAGATCCTTTGGGCTTCTTTTTCTTCTTGATTATCAGGGCTTTCAGTTCTTGTTGCCCCTTTGCCAGTTCCAGAATTGCCACTTGAACTTGGGCATTCTGTGCTTCGAGATTCTTGATGCTTGTCTCGGATTCCATCTCTTCTGACTGAAATAAACAGCGAGGAGATGAGAAATCCGTCATGAGAACCTGTTATGCAATGTGTATGACTGGATGCCATGTGTATGCAATGTATGAAATGTATGTGCAATGTATATGAATGCAATGTATGAAATGTATATGCAATGCATGAAGTGAAATGTGTGTGCAATGTTTCAAGGATCTTAGAGTTTAGATTTGTTAAAGAAGAAACAAACGTTAGTTAATCAATTTATTTCTCTTTTTTTTTTTTGCTTCTTTTTTCTTTGCCTCATTTGGGCTTACAAGACAGAAATAAAATAAATGATCCTTCAGGTCTCCCGTGGACGCTTTCTCTTTGCCCCCAGGAATGTGTTGATCTGCTGTTCTTCTTGAAGCTGTCCGGTGAGCTCCAATATCCTTCTTTCATAGTCTTGACAGTATGATTTGAAGGTGTCTCTTTCCTCTTTGAGTTGAACCCAAGATTTTTGCAACTCTTCTAGGTCAGTTGGCATGTCCGGGTGTAGAATAACTTGAGGTTCATATCCTTCGACCTCTGGTTCAATAGTCACAGGTAGAACAGCAGGATATGGCATAAGGAGTTTCTGAGCATGAGTGCGGACCCATCTGAGGTAGGGTTCCATAGGAATAGAATTCCATTGCCCCAGAGTTTTGCTTTCTATTCTATAGACACTGCCCCATGCATGTATGAACCTTCGTCGGTGTCTATGAGAATCATTCTCGTAATCAAACACAATGCCATGGATAATCATGTCATGAGGACCGTTGCTCCTTGCATATCCGAATTGGCGTAGAGCTAAAGAGGGATTGTAAGTGATGCCTCCTTTGATGCCAAGGAGTGGCACATTAGGGTACTCTCCACAATGATCAATGATAGTAATGTCTCTTTGAAAGAAGTTGTTCCACCGGATATCTGAATGAGACAAAGACATAATCCTGCGAGACCATTGCATTCTTTGTTCATTTCTCAACACTGATCGGGGAAGATGAAATGTAAACCACCTAGCCAGTAGTGGTATACAGCACATGAGAGTTCCTCGTTTCTTCATGGTACGAGTGTGTAGAGAATGTAGAATGTCTCCCAGCAATGTTGGTACCGGGTTACGGATTAGGAAAAGGTTGATGATGTGTACACTTATGAACTGGTCGGGATTAGGGAATAAAACCAACCCATAGATCAAAAGTGCCATAACTTCCTCAAAAGCTGGATAACTTTTGTTTTCTAGCAGTAGTCGAGCCTTTTCCAACAAGAACTTGGCAAGCAAACCCTTAACTCCACTCTTTGTTTCCCAATTGGACTCGATTTCTGATTTCCGCAGATGTAAAGCAGCAGCAATGACTTCAGGTTTTGGAATCCTTTCTAAACCAGTGAAAGGTAATTGATTTCGAACAGGTAATCCCATTAGTTCAGAGAATTCTTCCAAAGTGGGTACCAACTGGTAATCAGGAAAGGTAAAGCAATGATGTTCGGGGTCAAAGAACTGGAACAGGACCCGTATCATGTCTTCTTCAAATTTTGAGGTAACCAAATGGAGTAGGTGACCATGCCTTTCAGTGAATTGAACATTCCTGGGGAATTCTGACACTAAGTCTTTTAGTTCAGATGGTACCGTTGAGATGTTGATTCGGATGTAATCTTTGGTGGCGGGAGCCATTACCTGCAAAAACAAAGGTAAACTCTTTGATCCTTGAAGTGTTTGGTGCAAAAATGATATGCTTATGATGCAAACATGTGGCACACAAAGACAAATCAAACAATAGCCTTAGGTTTAAAGGCTTGCATGGAGCTGATAGGTGATACCCTCCCCACTGAAGTTGAGTTGGTTAAAACCTGTCCTAGAATAGTATTCGGGTTCTATGATCCTTGGAAGTAACATCTCAATGCGGCGCTCGAGCGACCGATCAAAATATTCCTCGAGGATAACTAACTTCGATCAATTTCAAAGCTAGCCACTTAATAGGCCACAAGTCAAGTTCAACTAAAAAGGTTCTAAGACAAATTAGTGTTTAATGACATTTCGGAAGCCTAATATACTCCTTGATCGTTTTCAAGGGACATCAGTATAAACCAAAGTATCGCACTAACGATGACTACCAGATCAACCGTATCGGTACATGCCGTACAGTTTCCTTGGTCTATTGTCATATACTTAAGGTATCTCGAGATTCGGGTTAGAATCTTTCACACAAGCAAAATACCCAAACAAACCTTTGAAAAATAGAGCAATCAAGTCAAACAATTGAAAACATCGACCTATTCTCTTAAGGTAACCCCTTTTGAAAACATTTTGTTTTTGAAAGTATATCCCCAGCAGAGTCGCCAGTTCTGTGGACCTCCGATTTTTTTAATACCGGGCCATACCTCTGTTCTGTAGAGATACATGAACTGACTCTTTTTTATCGCTTAATGCTTTCGCATTTTTGAAAATTCACAGAGTCGCCACCGACCTTTTATTTTATCCAATTAAGGAAAGGTTTATAAAAGAAACAGAAAAAAGACCTTTAAGAAATTCTGGGTAAGGGGGTAGGTTATACAAAGGGAAGGTGTTAGCACCCTTTGTATCCATGGTTATCCATGGGCTCTTAAGTTTGCTTAGCTCACTTGTTTTTCGATCACTTTTCAATTGCTCTGAAATTGCTCATATGTGGTTTCAAATACCTTTGTAAATTGAATTTTGTAATGATCCGTGTGTGGATGTATACAAAATGCTTGTTTATCTTTCGGAAGATGTTTTGAAAAGAACGTTAACTTTGTAATAATCCGTGTATGGATGTATACAAAGTATTGTCTTTTTGGAAAGTTTTGTTTTGAAAAACAACAGTGTATGAGAATTTTGTTTGTTTTGATTTTGAGCAAGCAAACTAGGAGGTCTACCCTGAGTTGTAAGGTATTTATCCTATTTCCTTTAAAAATCTATCCTTTCACCGGATATAAACGCAAGGTTCGATTTTGTACTCAAAACAGTGGAATTTTGACTTTGATTTTGAAAAAGAATGAGAAGGGATTACCTTAAGAGATGCAAGTGTGATTGTGATTGTATTCAGATATTTTATCTTTGAAGTTAGTGATCTAACGGTTCAATTTTATCTTTGACATACACACAGTTTATATTTGCTGGAAATTAAAATGCGGAAATGTAAAGTGCGGAAAGTAAATCTACGCTATTACATCGATTGTGCAGGAAATGTAAACTAGCCTATTTACATGAATTTGACATCCTATACATTTATCTAGGAATTTAAATTGCAAGAAAAATAAAAGGCATGTTTTTGGATTTTTTATGATTTATTTTAATTATAATTAATGCATGATTAATTAAATTAAAATGAAGAAAAAAAATATGAAAATAGATTTAAACCTAGAAATTAAATTTAAAATATGTACAAAATATTTGTTAATTAATTTTAAAACAAAACTAATTTTTTTTGGAATTTTTGGAATTGATTTGAAATTGATTTAGTTAATTAAAACATAATTATGCAAATAATTATACAAATAATTAAAACTTAGAGAGAAAATTATTCAAAATATGTACAAAATTAGTTTATAATATATAAACAATATTTAATATAAATAACAATTTTTTTATGATTTTTTGATTGGTTAGAATAATAAAAAAAGCAAATATATAAATATATACTAATTAATTATGCAAAATATTGAAATTTTGAAGAAAAATAAAATATTTTTATTTCAGAAAATAATATATTATTTTAGAAGTCTAAAAATATTTTTTTGTGTATTTTTTGGATTTTTAAAACTATTTTTAATTAATTTAACAAAGAAATTAAAAATAAAAATAGAAAATAAAAAGGAGCAGTTATCCTGTGTGATTGATCTGAGGGTCTATGGCATAGGGAGTGTATTTTGGTGCGTTAGATGAAGAATTAATGGAAATCTATGGCCCAGATGCGTTGGCACATGGTACACATGCGTGGGAGTGATCACGTGGGATCACCAAGACTTTCAACAAGTCAGTTGGGCTCCACCATGCACATGTGGATAGTGAGACTTGTTGACCGGCGAATGAGAAGCGCCAGAAGTGCCACGCGTGCTGGTCAATGTTTCCAACTTACTATTCATCTTCTTCAACCTTTTACCTATGGATTTAGCTGCGGATTTAGCTGCAGCATTACCTGCGGATTTTGCTTCAAATTTCCATGCTTTTGAAAACCTACACAAAACAGCCATGAACAAAAACAAAAGGGACCCAGATCGACTTAAAATCACCTCCTGAACACGATGGTGGTGTTAGTTTTGCTATTTGAGCGCTGTAACTATGGATTCGAAGAGATTAAAGTTTGAACATGTATGAACATTCATCAATGGTTTTGAGCAATTTTCACGTGGAAACCAACATGTTAAAGCCCAGACCTGCCCTATAGGACCTCATGAACACATTAGAATGATTAGTTTACATTGAGGTTGATTAAATATAGGAAAACGAAAATTGATCATGTATGAATATGAAGAACACTATGCATGTGTTACGACTCTCATGGGACCACACAAAGAGTTTATTCTTACTTTATATGATCTTAGAAGATGATTGGAATGATTGTTTTGTATTGATATTGATTGGAATATTGAATTTGAAAATTACAAAGTGTATGAAAATTTTGAGAATTTTGATGAGTTTTCTTGCTATACTCTTGCTATATTTCGTGGGTGTGTTTGTTGTTGATGTATTCCACTTCTTTTATAGGCCAAGGGCTGCTTGGAAGTGAAGCTAAAAGCATTGATTGCTTTTGTTGAAAGTTTGATTTTTAAATATTAAAAATATTTGAAAACTTGACCAAGTCTTGCTCTCCTTCAATGCACTTGCCTTGTACTTCATTTGGCTGCAGAAAAATGGAGATTCCTTGATGAGTCATGCTTGATTTGTAAGCTACTCTTTATCCATTCATTTCCTTTTAATTTAATCTTAAAATAAGATAAAATTATGCCAAAAATGGATAAAAAAAGGCGTGGGCCTTGTCTTGGTCGTGGGAGGCCCATAATATCATGGAAATGATGTTTGAATGCTGAAAACTTGGCCCCATTTGGAAAAAATATATTTTTGAGCAATGTTGATTTCATACATTTTCCCAAAATTTAGCCAACTTCAACAAGGTGTAAATCCCTCAATTTTTGTCATATGAAGAAGTTCTTGCATTTTTTGGAAACCTCAAAGAGTCCTCTAACCAATGTCTTTGGTCTCATGTCAAAATGATTTTTGATGCTCCTTGTGTGTCCTTTTGAAAAAAGTGTCTTTTTGTTGACTTTGAAAATGACCTGTAATGTCTTTGATCATATTTTTCAAATGGTGAATCCAATGACCATGGGATCAATGGCATTTGAAAGATAATTGAATTTCCTTCAAAATGAGCTTTGGTTTGAATTTTTTGGATGAAGGATGAGAGAGTTATGATCAGTCAAAGTTGAGTTGACTTTTCAGGCAAAAACCCTAATTTTGAATCTTAGGGTTTTGTTGATTTTTGATCTTTCCTTGATGAATTATGATCATCCAATGATCAAATGATGAATCCTTTGACAAAATATGGACTTTGACAAAAAAATTCATTTTTGACTGTCTGTTGACTTTTTGGTCAAACGGGTCGTCTGTTGACTGTTTGAGCTGCTGACGGTGCGTCTGAGTGAATTGAAGTTTGAAAATTTGTATGATGGTACTTTGAGATATATGGATGTGCATGGAATCCATTTGAGCTCTCAAAAACTTGTTGCTCCTGTAAGAACAAGAAAAACCCTGATTAGGGACTGTTTGTGTAGGAGACAGTTAAGCGTACCTGATTTTTGTGCAGTGCTGAGTTTCTGCTAATCGCGTGATATTCAGAATACTTCTATCACAAAGATCTTGGAATTTTGAATTGTGAAAGATTGAATTGATTGATGGTACAAAACACTGAGAATTGTACTGCCAGCAGTTTAGCTGTCAACTGACTGTTCAGGTACTGACGTAGCAGTTAGAGTGAAAAATCAACAGTCAAAGTTAATTTTCTTGTTTTGTTGTTTTTGCTTTTTGTTTTATGTGAAAAATGAAAGTTTATTTACATGACTTGTTAAAAAAACATAGACATAATAAATAACTAATATTTACGGTATGCGGGCAAAATTACCGATAATAACCCTGAAAATCATTTAATGCACAGAAACAGGAATATTTGACTGGCAGAAAACACACAAAATATTGTCTTAGTAATTAAGCAATATTATGACAAATAGTACAACATTTAATACTGACAGTACAAATATTACATACTATATTGAACAGTACGACGAATAAACGGTACATTTAAGAAATAAGAAATACGGCAGACTTCAGGAATGACGGTTAATGACCCATGCTATGAACAATAACATGTAGATGATTAGGAGTGCAACCATTGCAGGTCCACACTCTTCAGGACTATGCAGGCAGAAGAAAGTCATGATCACCGTAGCAATGGTGATGACTGTAAGAGACAGTGTCTCTATCCACTTTGCCATTCTTGTCAGGGAAGAAGAGAAAGATAGATATGAGGTAGGAATTTGAAAGATGAGTTAGAATTTGATGTGAGATTTTATGGAAAAAATGAGGGGTATTTATAGAATGGAAAGAAAATAGAGACGTTGGGGGATGAAGTGATTCCGTACAAAAGGAAATTTGAGTGGAAGTAAGATTTGAAAGAAAGTGTATGATAGTGTTGGGAAAAAGAGAGATGTGGAGAATAAAGTTAGGATTTGATTTTTGAAAAAAAGAGATTTGAAAAGATTTTTGAAAATAATGGAATATAGTACAAAAATTAGTGGGAAACAAAAGATAATAATAATCTACTTGTTACCAGTACAGTCTGAGTTTCCTGATTCTGCGCCTGCAAAAAGATTTAACTCTGCACCAACTGTGTCAGTACTATTTATCTGTAAATAAATAAATAGCATGTGTGAAGTAATAAACAGTATTTGGCGTTTGCGTAAGAATAAATTCCACTGCAAGCCAAATTACTGTATAAGAAAAATTCTAAAAACTAAGTATTTCATATGTCAGGATATTTGTTGAAATAAAAATCCATGATTATATGAGACTCTTAATTTTCAGATTGGAGTTTTCTTGAAAAAATATGCGGGCAAATTTTGGGGTATAACAGGTTGGTTTGGTTTTGAACACCCCTAACACGAAGGATAATAAAGGTCATCACAGTTTTTTTCATCCATGGAATGGAACAGGGCAAGGCGGAATGGTTTTCGAAAATTAGTGGCAAGATGGGATGCATTTCCAGCAGGAAGATTGACACATGGAGAGGGGGAAGGAAATATTTTCTCGGTATTCTTTTCTGATATTCCAGATAGAACAAAAGCTTCAGATATTTTTAATTTGTTTGGGTGCATTGGGGACATAGTGGAGGTGGTGATTCCTCCCAAGAGGAATGAGCTAGGGAAGAGATTTGGCTTCACAAGATTCAGGGAAGGGGAGGATGCAAGATTGTTAGTAGTTAAGCTTGATAACGTGATCGTCGACGGAAATAAGATACATGCGAACCTCCCAAGGTTCAATAGAAGTCAAGAGGAGGCTAGAGAGGGAGCGGGAAGGCCATGAGAGCAGGAGAAAGAGGAGAAGGCCCTAGGTTTGTAGGTGCTCTCAATAGAAGGGAGATAAGAAGATAAGGTAGGATGGAAACAAAATATTATGCTGAAGCAGTGGCTAATAGTGGTCTTAAAGTTAACCCACATCCAGAGGTAACCACGATACGTTACGAGGCAAAGGAAGAAGACATGATCAGACTTAAAAAGGCATTCGTGGGGGTAGTGCATCAGTCAGGTATGTCTTATAACATTCAAAATAGTTTTGAGTTGGAGGGTTATTTCTCTATAAAGATGACTCCTCTTGGAGCCAATTTATGTCTTCTAGAAGAGTTAGAGGATGGAGAAATCAAGAATCTGATCAGTGAAGGTAAATCTTGGTGGAGTCAATGGTTTTCCGATATAAGGGAATGGAAGGAAGAAGATGTTGATAAGGATAGAGTAACCTAGGTAAGAGTCTAATGGAATCCCATGTCATGCTTGGAGTTTTAGTTTCTTCGAAATGTTGGCAAACAAAATTGGAACTTATGTTTGTTCGGATGAAAACACTTTGAAAGGAAGTAACATGGACATAGCGAGATTTATGGTTAGAACAACTGGTGCTTCAGTGCTGAATGAGAATTTAGAGGTGTTTATTAATGGAGTTCTTTATAAAATCACTCTGTGTGAGGATTCTTACGGCCCGTTGAGGATAACGTTGAATCAGAACCTAAACAAAGATAAGTCTAACTTTTTTGTTTCATCCTCTTCAGAATCAGAGGAAGGTTTCATGCTTGAGGAGAAAGGAGATAACATGTAAGGGAGTGTTGTTAGCTCTTCAGGGAAGTCCGAAGGGGGATATGAGAGCGATAAGAACACCTTGTATTATCCGGTCAACACGAGCACGAAAGTTAACCTTTAGGAAGAAGGAAAGGTCATCTCTGAACCTAGTCATAGGGAAGCAAAAGAATGGATAGGAGGGAGTTTCGATGTAGCAGTGAAGGCGGCAAAGGAAGCTTCATCGGGTAGACATAAAGCAAGTGGGACCACAAGAAGTAACACTTTGGACTATGCTTCAAGAGAAACTCGGGTGAGCTGTTCAATAGACTCCTTTTTTAGAGAGGAAAAGAAGGATGAAAGAAGTGTAAAATCAAGGAAAAAGGTTAAAAGTATTTATCAGGTGGCTGGGCCTTTACCTTCCAAGAAACTAAGGCCCAAGAAGAGGTTAGTTAGTAAACCAGTGGCAGAGGCTCAATTCCTTTCAGCCTAAGGTTCAGACCCAGTTTTAGAGCTTAGGGAATTTCCTTTGGGAACGAAGGCTTCTTCTTTGAAACAAGGCGAGGATGAGAGTTTTTCCGCAGGAACGATTATGTGTAGTGATCCTATCTCTGATTTTGACATGATACAATGCAATTCAAGGTTCTGGGATAATGTCGAATCTAACGTGGGAGGAAAGGTTTGGAAAATTATATCAAAGCTGGGTGTCAGAATAAATGATAAGGGGAAGGACTACAAGAAGAAAATAGAAGGGCTGGAGAAGATAGACAGAGAGAAGAAAGAGGTATTGAAGAGGAATCTTAAACTGGTAACATGATTATTGGAACATTCAACATCAGAGGGGGAGGTAGCACGTTGAAGACAAAGAGAATTAGTAAAATCATCAAGGAGGGTAGAGCTGACATATTTTTGATCCAAGAATCTAAGATGGAATTAGTAGATTTGGTTGATGTTCACAGCTTATGGAGTAACGAAAAGGTTGGATGGTCTTATTCTAAATCAACGGGGAATTCGGGTGGGATGATTTCATTATGGAAGGAAGAAACAGTGGAAGTATTATCAAGTTTTAAAGGAGATGTTTTTTTATGGCTTAAAATAAAGAAACAAGGGGATTACTATTACGTTATTAACATGTATTCTCCGTGCACTTTATCGCTGAAGAGGAAACTTTGGAGAGATTTGTTAGAAGTGAAAGCGCGATTTACAGACGGAGAATGGTGTATCGGAGGAGATTTTAATTTTGTTACAGATGGTAGCGAAAGGAAAGGAAAAAACTCTTTTTGCAGAAATCCTGAAATGAGAGAATTTGCAGAATTTATAGAAGATTGTGACTTGGTGGATATTATCAGCAAAGGAAAAAGATTCACTTGGTTTAGCGGGGACGGCAAAGCAATGAGCATAATCGATCGATTTTTAGTGTCGCATAAGGTGTGTAATAAGTTGGATATCATGGGGAAAATGGTCGGAAATAGAGACATATCCGATCACTGCCCAGTTTGGCTTATCGTAGATGGTTCGAATTGGGGGCCGAAACTAATTAGAGTTATGAACGATTGGTTTGGAGATAGAGATTTTCTGCCTTTTGTTGAAGAGGAATGGAGGAGGTTAGATGTAGATGGGAGGGGTGATTATATCTTAAAGGAAAAGCTTATGATTCTTAAAGGAAAACTATCTTGGTGGAACAAATTCGTTTTTGGAAGATTAGACTTGGAGATAGATGAGTATGTTACCAAAATTAATGAAGCAGGCGATTTACTTTTTTCTTGCAGGGAAGGAGAATCTGAGCCAGTAATTGCTGCTCGCAGTGAAGCGGTCGGAAAAATGTGGCTTAATATGAAGATCAAAGAAACCATTTTATTGCAAAAAACCAGATTAAAGTGGAACAACGATGGAGGTTGCAACAGAAGATATTTTCACAGCGTAATAAAGGAAAGAAGAACCATGAATTACATTGGTTTTTTACCATCGATCAACGGGAGGCTGGAAGCAGTGGGGGAGGACAAGGAGGAGGTTAGGAGATATTTTGAAGAATCGTCTTATGAGGAGGAGTATTGTCGTCCAACACTGGAGGGAATACGATTCAAATCTTTAACTCAGCAGGATTATATTTCTTTGGAATCGTTATTTTCAAAAATTGAGATCAAGGAAGCAGTGTGGGCCTGCGATAGGGTGAAGAGCCCGAGACCAGACGGGTATAACTTCTTCTTTATCAAGAAATGCTGGAACTTTTTGAAGGAAGATTTTCATTGGTTCTTTAATGATTTTCACTCATCTGGTGTGTTATTTAAGGCAGTAACTTTGTCTTTTCTTACTTTGATTCCAAAGAAGAAAATTCCTCTTAGCCTCACAGATTATCGTCCGATTTGCTTAGTAGGAAGCTTATATAAGGTCCTTGCTAAGCTGATGTCAGTGAGGCTTAAGAGGGTGCTGGGTTCAATTGTGTCTTCCAATCAAACTGCTTTTGTCCCTAGCAGGCAGTTAATGGATGGAGCTCTTGTAGCTAACGAGGTCGTGGATTTCGCAACAAAGGAAAAGAAGGAGTTTCTTGTCTTTAAGGTTGACTTCGAGAAGGCATACGATAGAGTAAGTTGGGATTATCTTTGATTCATGATGAGAAGGATGTGGTTCGGCGATAAATGGATGAGGTGGATGAAGGAAACGGTTTTCACTAGGTATATGTCAGTTTTAGTAAACGGAAGCCCAACAAAAGAGTTCACAGCGAAGCATGGTCTTAGACAGGGAGATCCGTTATCCCCTTTCTTGTTCGTTCTTGCAGCAGAAGGGTTGACGGGCCTGGTAAAGAAAGCCAAGGAAGTTAAAGAGTACTCTGCTTATCAAGTTAAGGAGGGATGCACCATCGATGTTTTACAATTCCCAGACGACACACTGCTAATCGACAATGGAGTGTGGAAGCAAATTTGGACACTAAAATCTATTATTAGAGATTTCGAATTGGTTTCCGGTTTGGGTGTTAATTTTTATAAGAGCAAGGTTATTGGTATTAACTTGAGTCCTCACTTCCTCCCAGCTGCAACAAATTTTCTGTGTTGCAGAATAGAAGAAAAGGAAGTCGCTTTTTTGGGTTTACCGATTGGGTCGAATCCGAGGAAAATATCCTCTTGGAAATATTTATGCTTATCAGTGGAAAAAGGAGGTCTCGGGTTGAAAAACACTGAGGATTTTAATTCGGCTCTGTTATTGAAGTGGAAGTGGCGCATTTTAGAGGGAAGGAATCGAAATGGATGGAACTATTAACATCAAGATACGACAATATTTGCTTGAACATTCAAAATGAGACTATTCACCAAGGAAGTTCGTCAAAATATTCTTGGTGGAAAGACTTGTTATCGATGGATAAAGGTTATTCCGGAAAAGAATTCATGGCAGGATGTAGATTTACGGTGGGAAATGGGAAGCGAACGTCATTTTGGAACGCGGTATGGCTTTCGATAGGAAGCTTGAAATCTTTATTTCCAGAGTTATACAGTCTGAGTAAGGCAGAGAGAATTACGGTCTTTGAAGCTGGCAGCTGGATTCAAGGCAGCTGGGTCTGGGGAGAACTCGGCATACCGTCCGGGCAAAGCGCAGCAGACGAAAGTTCTCTAATCAATATGAGAATGTATTTACAGCAAGCTGATGGAAGTATGAACATCAATATGCAGGATATGCATCGCTGGAATAATCGTCCGGAGGGGTACACAGTTAACTCGGGTTACGTCTACTTGTTTGATCCAGTTACTCCTCCTGAACCGGTGGTGGAAATGGCGAATCGGGGGAATTTTAGAAAGTTATGGAGCATATCCATTCCATTCAGAATAAAGGCGTTCGGATGGAGATGTCTATGGAACATATTACCGACGAAAGACTTACTTATGATTAGAGGAATAGTTTCATCCCCGTCGGATATTTTATGCTGCTTTTGTTCAGGAAACGCAGAAACTTTGCAGCATATTCTCATTACGTGTCATTTATCGAAGAAAGTGTGGAGTGGCATAGGAAGGTGGTTCGAGATTGACGGTTTCATTGGCACTTCGCTTAGCAGTAGCTTGGGGAGTTTTTCAGGAAGAGTAAAATTAGAAAAGATAAAGAAGGTCTCATATGGATGGCAGTTTGTTGGTGTATCTGGTTATCTAGAAATGTTGTCATTTTTAAAGGGGAAACCATTGACATTTCAGATTTAATTTGGAATATCAAGATTTTAGCATGGAAATGGTCTATGGTTGGGGACATTACTCATACCAAAATAAACTTTTATTCCTTTTGCAAAGATCCTTTGCTTTTTCTTGGCAAAGTTTCTTTTGGTGGGTAATATCTTTGGTTTGATCTTTCTTTTGTTGCTTCCTTTGTATCTGGGTTAGAGGACCCCTAGTACTCCTTTAACATATTCCTAGCTTAAAACAAAAATATATCTTAAAAGAAATAATATACTATTTTATTTTCACTAAATTTTTTTAATAAAATTTTAACGAGAGATGTTTTCAAAGAACCTTTAGAAAAGTGTTATGAATAATAAATATTAATATTGTTGTGTTTTTATTTCTTAGAAATTTTTTTCCACTATATATATATATATATATATATATATATATATATATATATATATATATATATATATATATATATATTTATTTATTTATTTATTTGATTTTGTGTAACATATATTATTGTTGTGTAATGCAATATAAGTGAATGCCATAATCTAAAGATAGTGATTTATCTATTTAATCTTTGCCGATCTTTAGCTTATAATGAAGAGAGAGAATTCATTCTCCTTCCTTATTCATTCTCTCTCTTGATTATTTTATGTTTTTTAATGAAGAGAGAGAATGAATTTAAGAGAGAGATAGAGAGGAAGGAGAAGGAAGGAGAGAATATTGAAGGAGAGGATCCAAAGTGAGCTTATAATACTTCTATCTATATACAAAGTTTTTATTGTATTTGAATGTTGTTGTTCTAAGCTTAACCCCTATTTTTGTCCAAAAACACATCTCACAAACAAAAATGTTCGAGAAAATATCACATTGGATGCACAGTTAAAATTCAATCATTAGTTAGCGGACAATAAATTAATAATAATTCCTCAATTAAAAATAAGGTTTTTTCTTTATCCACCTTCCTATGTGGGTCACCCGAGCGAAAACCTCACTTTACCCCGCTTCAAAAATACATTTCCGAAATATTTTTTTTCTAAATTTTTTCAGACTTCGGAAGTGCATTTCCGAAAAAATCCCAAAAATTGAGATTTTGATTAATTCGAAAATACATCTCGGAAAAAAAAAATCCCAAAAATTAATTTTAGGATATTAATTAATTCACATATCATAAATTTGATATAATTTATGAGTAATGAATAATAATAATTATATATTTTAATATAATTTATGAGTTATGAATAATAACTATTATATGTTTATATTCTGATTCATATTTTAAAATTTAAAATAATTTAAATTAAAAAAATTAAAATAATTTCACTTACAAAATGAGTTATAATTTTTTATTTATATATTTATATATTTATAATAATTATTATATATTTAAAAAAAAATGAGTGTTTTAATTTATATATTTGTATAATAAATATAATAATTATTATATATTTATAAAAATTATTATATATTTATATAATAATTATTATATATTAATTATAAATATATTTATATAATAATTATAAAAATTAAAAAAATGGGTGTTTTAATTTATAATAATTATTATATATTTATATATTATATATTTATATATTTACTTACAAAATTAATAATTATTATTATATATTTATATATTTCTATTCTGATTCATAATTAAAAATGAGTTATAATTTTTTATTTAGTTTAAAAAAATTAAAAAAAGATTTTGTCTTAATTTTATTTAATGAATAAATTTTATATTTAACTCTATATAATTCAAAATTTACTTATGAAATTAAAATGTTTTTGATTTATATAAGTTAGTAAAATAATTTTTAACTTTAAAATTGTTTAGGAAATTTTGATTCACCTTGATTTTATTGATTCACCTTTATTTTATTGATTCACCTTTATTTTATACCTATTAATTGTATTGATTCACCTTGATTTTAATTTTTTTAATAATTATTGAATTCTTTCGGAAGTGTATATCCGAAACATTCCAAGACCAATTTGGTCTTGGAATATTTCGGATATGCATCCGAAGACACCCCTCTCCCAAAAAGGGGTGTTTTCGGAAATGCATCTCCGAAAACTCAAAAAAGGGGGTGTTTTCGGAAATGCATCTCCGAAAACTCAAAAAAGGGGTGTTTTCGGAAATGCATCTTCGAAAACACATTTTTTTCGTATTTTCGGAAGTGCATTTCCGAAAACACTTTTTTTTCAATAAAACGTTTTCGGAAACGTATTTCCGTAACAAGGGGTATTTTGATAAATTCGCCAGAGGTAACTAAGAAGGTTAGGAAGCGGGTAAAGAAATTTCAAAAAAAAACAATAATACACTTTAAAGCACATGTAACTGTAGGTCATACCATGTGTAAAAAAAAAAGTCACGCCATAGATTAAATATACAATCAAATATATTTTTTTAATGTATAGTATTATGCTATATTATATAAGTAATTTAAAATTTAAAATTTTATTTAATAGAATATATGATCGTTATTGATTAACACGATTGTTCATTTTTAAAATAAATTATGTTATATATTCAAAGTTCAAAAACAAAGATAACTTTTCTTATTGATTTCGATCATCAACTACAAAAGATAATTTAATATAATTATTTATATGTTCATAATTCTTGTGCAAAAACTTAAAATTACAACCTATTCAATATGAATATAGAAAGAAAATTTTTAGTTAAAATAATTTAGTCTACAATAGTTGCTTTGAGATCGTGATTGACAAAGAAATGCAAATATCAAGCGTAGCCGTCTCCACAATATCCATTTTGAATTTGAAGGGAAGCATGGATCCAAAAATATACCTAACTCCTTTTTCTACAAAAATCCTACCTAACTTCTTATCTTTCTTTTACAAATTCTAATAAATAGTTTTGTCCGTTTCATAAGATCCTTGTGGTCATATCTAAGTTTCATAAATATAGCATTAATTGATACGTCTAGGAGCCAATTTCAAACCAAAGACAATGACATCTAATGGGGTGACTTAGTGGGAATAATTTCAAAAGATAAATTAAATAATTTAGGAGGAAAAGTTATTATCAATTAAATAACATCAGTTATTATTTTATAAATTAACATTTTATTTTAAAAAATATATATCATGTTCTCATAAATGCACTCTCAATTTTTTTTTCTTTCAAAAAGTTAATGGTAAGAATCATACTTATTAATTCTTAAGAGTAAAATATCAATATTCTTATAAGGGTTAATAGTAGTTTACCCCCTGTAATATGAGCGTGTTTCGGTTTACCCCCTACCGTTGCCAAAAGTAGGTTTTGGCAACAGTTTTTTTAAAAAAACCGTTGCCTAAAGGTAGGAAGGGGGGAAAAGCAAAATTCGCTAATATTACAGGGGAGTGAATTACTATTAACCCTTCTTATAATAATGCATTATCTAAGTTGGAATATGTTGATCTCATGATAAGTGATTTGGAGATGTCTAAACTACTTATAATTTTAATTTTAAATATGTTGGTAGTCTTCTAAATATCACAACATTCAATTACAATCTTTTAATTTAAAAAAATAATAATTCTCTTAAAGTTTCTATCAACAATATTAGTTCTTCTAGTTAAATCAAATTAAAAAAAAACGTTAACCAAGCATTTGGACTCTAGTGGTAAAGGAGTTCTTGCTAAGGACGTAATCCGGAGAATACCGGGTTTGATTCCTAATTGAAAACAATGTTTGGTCAGTGCCCATACCTAATTAAACATTTGTTGGCTGAGACGATGATTGGATGTTTAATAGGGTTATCAATATTAGAAAGATCCTAAAGTCCCCCATTGGTTGGAGATAGAGCATTGAAATAATATATATAGAGGGACACTCCTCACCTTATATTAGGAAGATCCTAAAGTCCCACATTGGTTGGAGATAGAGCATTGAAAGAGTATATATAGAGGGACACTCCTCACCTTACCAACTGGTTTTATAAGGATGAGTTAGGTCAAACTACGTGAATTATAAAGTTTGACACACTGAAACCCTAAAATTCAAATTTTGAATTAAGGGTAGAAAACCCAATTCGCCAATCCTAGAAGCGGAATTCAAAAATTTTAGATCTCAAATTTCTTATCAAAAACTAGAAACTACATGAGTATTTGAGACGATAAGGCATTGCAGTTGAAATAGTAGTCTGTATTTTATTTCTTAATGTATTTAAAGAATGAGTCTCTTAATATTTGTGAAGACATTGGAAGTTGTGTGTAGTTATTGGTCCCTTAACATAAAACATTAATTTTTCAGTAAAGGTTCGTTTGTCATATGCTTATTTTTTGGTATCTATCTGAAACATTTATATTGGATAGTAAATGTGTATAGTATTGTATTTTTGTATGTCATGTGTATTTAGATTATGTTGTATCAATATTGCATGTGCATGTCAATGTTTTTTTTTTTTTAAGCAAAGAAGGTATATTAATAAAGCACAAGGGGTGCAAACCCACGGTTACATAAGAGAAAAGTCTAAACCATTCTAGATGTCAACAAACGAAAAAAAAAAAAAACTGGAACCATAACAAACCGGCCCTCACTACAATCAAAAACAAAGCATCGGATTTGCACACCACTCATCCC
The DNA here is from genome assembly GCF_029867415.1 of Vicia villosa. Classification (NCBI taxonomy): domain Eukaryota; kingdom Viridiplantae; phylum Streptophyta; class Magnoliopsida; order Fabales; family Fabaceae; genus Vicia; species Vicia villosa. The sequence continues at coordinate 142,954,663 of NC_081180.1, forward strand.
AACTAGAAGCATCTCTCACATTATAAGAAGAAAGAAACCATTCCCATGAAACAAATTTCAACAACCCCACCATATCAAAACTACTCCCTACACCTCTATTAAAAACAACCTCGTTTCTACAAATCCAAATTCCCCAACAAAAGGCCATACCGAAAAGCCACCTAGTGTGGATTTTGAATTTTAATCTACAAGCGGATTTCAAGCAACAAAGACGAGTAAAAAGATTACCCGAAGAAGAAGAGATGTCAATGCGAAGCCACTCACAAAGTTTAGTCCACCAAAGGAGAGAAACCGGACACGAAGCAAAAAGATGTTCCGCATTCTCTTCTTCTAACCCACAAAACGGACATAATTTGCCATTAAAAGTATGTGTGTATGTATGTATATGAAGTTGAACTATTCATAATTTGCCATTAAAAAAATTAGAGAAAAGCTATTTATACACTAAAGTATACACATACACCATAATTTTTATGGTAAATATACGTATTCATAATTTTTTAATAATTTTTTATGTTCCTTTGATATATGTACAACACAACACAATTGGTATATACGGTGTAATTTCTATAAGGTGTAGCAAATCAGTGTAAGTATAGCACATTTAAAAAATAATTTCATGCAATTTCAAAAGTGTGCAAAAGTTAAAGTATAAATATTTTATTTTTATTTAAATTAATATTTTCAAATTTACTCTATATTTCATTAATTTGTTATTTTTTCTTTAAGTTTTATTCTCTATATTTATTATTTATTAATTAAAATTCTCCACTTCTTTAATAAGACTCTATGTTTCTAGATGTGAATATGGTAGAAATTCTCTAAAATTGTTTTTTCAAATGAAACAAAATACTAATTTTCTTACAAAATCAGATCATTTCCTGCCATTTTATTGAGTTATCTCTTTCCTTAAAAGCAATTGATAGACCACTTAGAATAAAAAAAACAGTCTTAAAGAAAGAGAGAGAAAAAATGTTATGCAGTTCGGAGAGAGTATGCAAAAATGCACACGAGATGGGCCAAACATTTTGTTGGATGTGTATAGCTCGAACTAATGATGGAGGTACAAAAAGTAGTGTTAAACAAAAATATTATATCGTGATCCAAGACGTAGGTGGACTTAAAAAGAAAATAAGCCTAATAAAATAAATAAAGGAGATTTCATATTCCACCCCATGTTTTTCCAACGCACCACGCGAAATTTAAAAAATATCTCTCAAAATCGGAAGTGTATTTCGGTACGCACCATAATTGACATTAACGTTGGAACTAACCGAAAATATAACTACGGTATGAAACCGCAAGTATAATTCCGATTAGTTGAACACCTAAAAGGCACACTGCCTCTTCCCCTTCCATTACAGTTTCCAAAACAAGCAAACACACTCATCTCTCAATCTCATTTTTATCGAATCAACCGCATTTGCAACCGAAGTCGTTCTAAGGCATCAAACATCAGTGTATCAAGCATCCAACAACACTCAAACAACAAAAAACAACAGCACTCAATCAAGTAAGTTGATTTTGAAATTTTTAGAGTTTAAGTAAAATCCACTTAAATGTGTGTTTTAGGTCAGAAATTAGATATTTGTGTATTGTTTTGAACATTATAAATCATTTCTAAGGTGTTAGACATGTATTTTAAATGATCAATGGTTGTTTAATTGAGTTCTTTTGCGGGGTGGGGTGTCATTAACGCACCTTTGAAATCGCAGCAGAAACCAGAAATATACTTCTGGTTTTCAGCAAGAACAAAACCGCATGTATATTTCTGGGTTTTTCCTTTATGTGTTTTCAAGATTGTTTTCAACATTGGTCCTTGAGTTAACATTTTTTCCGTACTTCCACAAGATTAATGACTGACAGAGCATCTCAATTGAGACACGTCAGGGTAGCACAACACACTTTTGTGCGGAGAGAAAGGAGTCAGGCAACCCAGCTTCGTCCTGCATATGGACAGGCCGTAGTGGATGCACCAGCTCCATCTTCCGGTGTTCCTCCTGCTACTCCCACTACTTCGGCCTCCCCCAACAAACAAGATTCTCCAGTCCATCCTTCTCCACCCCCGTCCTCCCGCAGACGCACCTCTACACATACAACATTTGAGGCGGGAGATGCCTCAGGTTCTCAGGCGACACCTGAGGTACCAGAGGCCCAGTCTCAGCCTCAGCCAGAGCCTCCATCCCAGACTCCATCACAGCCCCAAACGGAACCAGTGGTGGCTCGTGCATAGCCTGCACCGCGAGCATCTGCACAACTTACTTTTGGAGGAGGACTGTCTGATTTATCCCTTCTTCCTCTTTACCCTGACTATGTTGCTAGACGTATCTGAAACGGACAAGTATGAGTTTTGAATTTTGATTTCTATTACATTTTAAATTATGATTTTGTTTATGAATTTTGAATTTTTGTTTGTTGATTAAATCCCTCAAAATATTTATACATGACCGTGATACGCTCAAGGTCATTAGCCATGAGTGGAAGATTAGTAGACTGGTACCCCCTACAGAGCCATGGTTTGATGAGATTTTACAACTTACAGGGTTGAAAGATTTGGCCCTATGTGGATATAGTGTGGTCCACTGGGGTATGATTAACGCTTTCGTCGAGAGGTGCACCATGAGACGTTGTTGTTACACATATCACATGGTGAGAGAACGATCACACTCGACGACGTCGCGTGTCTGCTTCATCTTCCGATCAGAGGGAGATTCTTGGATCATGAGAGGATCGGTAAAGAGGAGGCATTGTATCTATTGGTTGAGATGTTGCGAGTTACCCCTGAGAGTGGCTTGGAAGAGATTGATAAAGTCCGAGGTAGTCACGACAGGTACAACTATTTGGCTCGGGTGTTCGAAGAGGAGGTACAACGTGCACGAGAGGTCGATGGTGATGACGAGCAGGTTACCATGCACAGGAGGTATGCTATGAGAGCATACCTTTTGTATCTTGTTGGCACACAGATTTTTATGGATACCAGTGCCACTTACACTGATATCATGTACCTTCGGTTTTTCGCTGATCTTGAGACGGTCCACCAGTGGAACTAGGGGGCTGCTTTCCTGGTATACTTGTACACGAAGCTGAATGAAGGGATAAAGTGGAATACGAAGCAGATAACCGGCAACATGTCACTCATGATGGTATAACTTCTTTTTCTTTGTGGCCTTTGTTAATTATTTTGATTCGAGAAACTAACTATTTAATTTTCTTATTTCAAGGATGAATCCTACATCACTTCCCCTGCATATTGGGTTGGTCACTTGCAACGGGCTATACTGAAGATAAGTCGCGAGCCTGCACTTACGATCCCCTCCGAGGGAACCAGGCAGTAGAGTCATTTTGATTGTACATTGATCGGCTTCCATATGAGGACGAACACTTCTCTTCATATGATGACCACTGTGATACGATACCATTTAACGAGGTGTCGCTGTTTACAGGTTGGTTGGCTTGCGGAATTCGAAGGACGGCTGCCTATATGTCTGAGCGGGTGATGCGTGAGTTCGGGTTCACCCATAACATTCTCCGGGATCCTGCTATAGCTGCTCCTCCGACGGTGAGACGGAGGGATATGGATTAGTTTTTTGATGATTTTGAGAATCTTCTTGTTCCTGAGGAGGCTAGAAGTACCGTAGCTACATCCGACTGGAGCTACGAGTACGATTACATGTTATGATTCTTCCGGGTGTCCCATCCATACATGATACAGGATGTTCCAGAGAACCCACCGAGGCTAATTCAACAGGAGATCCTAGAGGAGGAGCAAGCTAGGGTCAATCATGCGACTGACGTGTTGTACAGGTGCTGCCGTATCATGGAGCTTGCGCGGGATGGTTTAGACAGAGGTTTGTTTCCTGATGACACCGATGTTAGAGGTGTTCTGTATGCTATCATTGCGGAGGCTCAGGAGGCTATGCTTTACAAGAGACAGCAGAGGGACGCCTCGAGGGTGACAGGCCGACTCATCATCTGCCATACCCAGTAGTTTTTTTTTGTTATTTGGTTGTACTTCTTTGTTATTCAGTTTGGATTACATTTTTGTATTTTGTACTACTATAGCACTATTTATATATTCAGTAGTTCGGGTTAAGTAGCTTTTTGTTATTCAGTAATTTATGTTTTTTTTTCAATTGTACATATTTGTATTATGTGAAAATGAACCGTAAATATATTAAAATGATAAAATGGTTCTGAGGTAACAGAAGAAACCGGAAATATATTGCCGATTTGAAACCGCAAATATACTTCAGATTTACTCAATTTTAATAACAAGTGGTGCGCACCAAAAATATATTTTCGATTTTGAAGAGCATTTTAAGAATTTCATAAGGTACTTTTTTAGACCATGGGGTAGAATAAGAATTTTCCTAAAACATTAGAATTAAGACCTAAAAGAAACACCAAGAAACCATCCTACACTATCATATATTTTTTCTAAATATATCAATTTTGGTGATAACTGATCTCCATTAAATTGTTTAATTTTTATTTATTTAGTTATGTAAAGATCAAAATTTTACTTTTTAAAAATGAATAAGTGTAATGTTGCGAGTTCGAACTCGTACCATGCAAATTATATGTCTTTGCGTAACTACCAAATGAGATATTCACGGTGTTAAAGTGTGTCGAGGAGCAAAGTGTATTGAAAATTTAATTCACATGGAGCGTAAAGTGTGAAGTCCGCTTAGGCGCTTATTATTACATCATGGAAAATTTGATTGATAATGGAGCATTTAGGAATAGAAGTGGTTGAGTATATGAAAAATTAAAAATTCCATAAAATGTGGAGAATGGCTAGAGAATGTTTACCGACAAGACCAAAATTACAGTAAAAAGGTGTGCATTTTTCAGATAGGTGGCCAAAGTAATTTTAAGAATGAATGACACATTTTTGTTGGGGTAGGAAAACTCGAGATTTGGGAGGAGGCGAAGTTACGGCCTATAATTGATGGTTTGATTGATACGGAAGATGGTTTTGCTTCTTTCTTTTTTTCAGTTATTAGTAAGGTTGTCCCAAGTTCAATTATATAATTTTGTGATAGGTCTTTGGTGTATTTGGAAAAGAAGAAATGAAAAATTATTGGATGGATTTCGTTTCATCTTGCGCGGGGATGTTTGTATCAATGAAAACAGATGAATTCTAGAGGAATTATGCATGAAATGCTCAAGTAAATGCTATTTGCAGAGGGCCGAGACAGCGGAGGCCAGTTTTGATAATTATGCAGGTGGTAGATCGAGTTTGAGAGCTGCAAGGCATGAACAGCAGCGCGACGCAGCTGGAGCAATGGCTAAAACCGGAGGAGAACAACAGCAAAATGGAATGAATGATACTGTTTGGACAGCTCCAGAGCAAGGAAAATTCAAATGCAACCCTGACACCGCTATTTTCAAAGATAAAACTATTATGGAACGAGAATGTGCATTCGAAACGATCGTGAAAACTTCATTAAAGCACTACATATGGAGGAGATATAGCCCTCTACCTCATGAAACCGAAGTTTGGAGCTTGATGGAAGCACTATATATTAAAAAGCTTCTGTCAAAAAATAATAATATATATTTAAAAGCTTTACACCAAAAATACAATCAAAAACATGTGCTTAGGTAGGATAAAAGAAAAATGTAGTTTCCAACTAATATAAAAGAAACCACCTCAACCTTTTTATAGGTTGATACAAGTAATGAGAATACATTCTATATATATTTATATTCTTCATTCACTTTATTTGTATAGTATATAGGACCTCAATTATTCAACTTCCTCATCCATCAAACCCAATCATATATGAGAAATCTGGATTGGAACAAGGCCATGCAAAAATCTACATAAACTAATTAATAAACTATTGAGTTAAATCCATGATTGAATTGAATAGTTGCATTTGAATGAGTTCACTCCACTGATATGAGCAAATATATCTGAGGAATCAACCATATCATCTTCCTCTTTCACAACTACCTGTAATATATAGTTACAATTATCAAAGAAATCATGATTAAAAACCATTCTAAAAACAGTAATCGAATGTTATTTGATATGAATGAATTTTATAAGATATACCTCTTCTTCATCTTCTTCTTCATGATTTCCACTAGCAGTTCTTTGTGCCTCTCCAAAATCATCATTCTTTGCGAATCGTCCTCTAACTCGAGGTCTGCTATCAGCCAGTGTTTTGCGGCATGCATACTGCATATTTGGTTTGCATCATCATCATTAGATAGATGAACTTCAAAATATGCAGTAAGAAGAAGTGGTTTCATGATCAAGTAATTATACCTTGCAAATTCATATGTAACATGATAAGGTTTTCAATTATGCTTTGATTGTTTCGAGAGTAAGGAGCTTGAGAGAGTACCTTAATTTTCTTGCTGAAGTTTCTTTCATTTCTTTTCTTCATGTATCTATGAATCTTTTCCTTCCTTTCTTCAACCGAAAGCTTTCCAACTTTGAATGTAGAGTCTTCCAAGTTTGAGATTTCTGGTGTTAAATTAGCAGAACTTCCAGAACCAGCTACTAGTTGTTGATTCTCAGTATTAAGAGCCTGAAAGTAGAGTATATCGAACATTTTTCATTGTAACCGAAACTGCATGCATAGTCAAGTCGTCTTAAGTTTTTGGAGGCCCTGTGCAGGTTAGGCCCCATTTAACCTGGTTTAACACTAACAAATTTTTATGAGATCCTATTTAATTACGGTTTAACTATGACAAATTTTGGACCTGTGCGGCACGCTCTCAAAGATAGCCCTGAGAGGTAGTAATATAATTATAAAGAACTTAACAGACTAGTTTAGAATTTGTCAATACCTGAAGATCAGGAGGGTTAAACACCCTCTGAATAGGATCTGCGCAATAAATTCTACCACTATCTCCTTGATAATCAATTTCTTGTGTCTGAAGTTCAGGACCGAGAAGAATGTTTCCACCAAACAAACCAGAACTATCAGTAGACAAAGCAGTGGTAAGAGGGCCATTAGGCATGAACCCGGCCATTCCAGCAGGACTAAGATAATTGCAAGAAGGAGATGAAGGATTCAAAGGAACATAAGAAGGTACAGAAGTTATGCAATCCTCTTCAAAAACAGGTGGTAATGATAATGGAGCTCCCATAAGAGGTGCAACTGAATCATTTGGATTATGATACTGTGAAAAGCCTTCGACAGATGAACATGCTGTGAGCTGTTGAACATGAGAATTGAAATCAAATTGTTCTACTTGCTGTGTTGATGTGACTGGAAGGAATGAAGGAACATTGAAAGAGGGTGATAGTGAGAAATCTATTGAAGCAGATATGTCATTGTCGATTTCTTCTTGCGAATCAAAGATAACAGATAGATTATTGCTATTGTTGGAATTGTTATTGTTATTGTTATTGTTGATGTTGTTGGTGCTAGTTGGAGTTGTGACAACTACTGTGTTATTGCTATTGCTATTATTGAACTTAGTTTCTACATTATTGAACTTGGTTTCTACATCTAATATATTTGTCGCATATGAGGAATTCTCTTCATAGCAACAATTCGAGCTTGATGTAACCTCAGAATTCTGCAAAGCTTCCGGAAATAACTCAGGGTTACATAGCTCGAAAATTTGCGCGGCGCTAAGAGGGCTGGAAATTTCATCCTGTAACCATGCATATAAAGGAAATGTAAATAACATGATTACCCGTAGAAAAAAAAAAAACTAATAAGTAAACAGTGATGATGATGCCTATATATACAATTAATAGTCGATAATGGAGTATTCAACGTACAAATTTGATTGGTTATAAACAGATAAATACAAAAGAGATGGCATTTTTAAGATGTTGATATTGCAGAAAAAGATGTGAATCTATGCTATGCCTTATAATGTGACATGTTGGAGGCAAGGTTTGGAGATAAAACAAAAAAGGAACCTCATGCCATGCTACTACTTGTTATGGAAATTGATTTAATGTGAAATAAAAGAGACTTAAAGGAACCATAATGCTATACATGTGAAGTGTTGTTGTTAACTAAATTAGCAAAAGTGTGAACAAGTACAAGAAGATATAATATTATTCCTGATAGAAAGAAAGAAAAATGCGCAAGTTGAGATTACATTGCACTTTATAACGATGCAACCTTCCGAAAATGACATTTATATTGCATGTTATTGTCATGGATCAGATAGAGATAATATATTATATAAAAAAAAAAAGTGCAAATGCAGTTATTGCAGAATCTCTGATCCGTCGTTATTGAAGCATTATATGCTGACCATAAATCGATAGAAAATGACACAATTTGTCGTGCAGAAGAATGTCAATAATGGATTCTAGATTTCTAACAAGTTGTCACAAACACACAAAAATCAATCATTCATAAATATTATGACAGATTATTAAGGTAAGGTAATTACAACGGAAAGTTGCTGCTGTTGTTGATGTTGATTTTGATGATGCTGATGTTGTTGTTGATCTGGATTTGAATTCGATGGGAGTGGCGGATCAAAAACATCCTGCAACATGGTTGATGTATAATAATAATATCTTGAAGGAACACCAATATTTTTTGTTTGTTTTTGTTTGAGAAAAAAAGAAAGAATGTATGATATAAAAGATGAATTATCTGATGAAGAGCAAACTGTGATAAGTTGTTGGTGTGATCCTTCTGTGTTGGAGAGTGAAAAAATGTGAAGAGTCCATTGATGATTTAAGGAATAGAGAAAGAAGACAAAGTTAGTTAGGTATGAAGATGTCAAAGAGAGACTCAAAGGAATTAGTTAATATGTTTGATTTGATAAATAAGGCTATTTAGAGTGGGCGTCAACCAGAAACTCACGCTGCTCCTTTCGTTTCATCCACGTGCAAACACAACACTTGGATTTTAGGTTGACCAAGCCTTTTTCAATTTACAATAACTAATTCATGTGTTGTTTCCTACCATTTTTATGTATGTATATATGGTGTTTCTATAATTAAAAGACAAAAATGTTAAAAAAAATTCATTCTAAGTTGTACATCATTTTAAAACAAATTAACACTAATATTGTATTTACAAATAGTATTAATTTTGATGCAATTTAATGATATAGTAAATAATTAATAGTCATTCTAACAGCTCACAAGACATAAGACGAAAGGTTTTAAACTAAAATAAAGAGGTGCATGGAAAAATAGGTGTTCGTCATTCTTGTTTAGAACAGGCAATTCCGTCTTTGAAATATTACCAATCGCCGATCAATTGGACGGTTGACTGCGATCGACGTTACACTTCGCTCTTTTAACTTAAATTGCTTTCCCTATATAAGACAAAAAGCGCAACATTCTCATGTATTTAAATCAATTTTAACTTTCACATCTCTTCTTATTCTCTCACTTGGGTGTTTGAGTATTAACCTTGTAGATCATACTCTTTTCCACCACACCGGAAGCCCAAGACCACCGTAGTGAAGCATTGTTTCACCATTTACCGAACACCTCTAGTTCCACAATGGAACTGTGACGACGTTCCAATCCTAGTAGCATCTACTTCCAATCCTCCACAATAAGATCTCGCTCCACTAAGAGTTGGCCATAGAGCATTCCAAGCTTTTCCATTCTTGAAGTCTATGCAACAGTTTCACCAAGGTGAACCATTACAACGATCTCCACTACTACATGTGGTATATGTACAGGAAATGATCTTTGGCCTTCAACTTTTACATGCCAACCTTGGATTACAAGGAGCTAACGACCTACAAGATAGTGTTTATAATATGGTGCAACAATAGAATTTATATTTTTTGGTAGAGAAGTTGTAACACCTTAATTTCTGACTCGATATAAAGTAAAATAATTCAATAAATAACTCAAACAATCAGTGTCACACATGGTTTACCAACCATAAAAACAAGAAACCAAAAATATTTTCAATTACGTAGCTGAAAATAATAACGTTTTGACATAAGTCTCATCAAACATAGAATCATCAAAACGGTTCAACAACACCAAAATGAAATAAAACATGCAACAATGAAAATAGAATAGTATGTCCCCAATGTTACTTATCAGAGCGATTCCACTAAAAACTCGAATGAGATAAGCAACTAAAGAGACATCAACGTCGTCCTATACCTTAAACAGGTACTCTTTAACTTTATCGTCTGTACTCCAGAGGAGCACATACACCACAATATCGTTCCAGAGGCTCTATATGATTAAAGAGAATCTGCAACACATCACACTAAGAAACAATATCGTGCTAAAGGCAGCCTCATAAGGCAATCAAGCTGTCATTCCCGAACTATCCTTCGTTAGGTCAACAACATTATGTGGAGCGACCATGAGGTTGCTTTCTCGTGACCGTCACCGAATACATAAGACTCCTCCCCTGATCCTAAAGGGAGGGGTGGTAGCCACACTCCCTAGAGGTTCTTCGTCCTCGAAGGAAAAAAGAGTTATGACAAAGAAGCTCTAGTTCTAGAGCGAAAAAGGAACGCTCTGCCCATTTGCATCTATGATAGTAGGATTCCGGGGTCATTAGAGAAGTTTCATAAGTTGCAGAGGTATGATGAGACCAATAGACCCAAATGAAAATGTTGAACACGTAGATAAGTGACTAGATTATTATCACGCCCATTGAGTGGTAAAGTGCAATCTCTTTGCACTAATATTGATCGAATTTGCAAGTAATGGAAGGCTATGCTTGAAATGTTGTAGAAGTGAAGATCAAGTGTGTGAAATTATGACTAAAGTTATGCTATTGAAATTGTTCAAGGCGCTTAGAAACATGTAATTCATAGTGCTATGAGGTTACTTGATGATTAAGTAACAAGTTGTTTTGTAAAAAAATTTAGTCGTAACAAATATTTTTATTTTAGTTAGGGATGGCAAAACAGACTCGTCCCATTGAGCATGTCTGTTTTGCCCGCACTTTAATGTGGGGTGACCCAAAGGTTTAGGCTCGCACCCTCTAACGTGTCCGCCTTGTTTTTCTTGCAAACTTTTGCAGTCACAGACATTAAAATAAATTTTTGCATTTTTAGGCTTAAAAGATACAGTGTCCTTTTTTTTTTGCGAAACGAGTCCAAATAAGACAGACATACTTGTTTGCCACCCATAGTGTTAGTAAGAATATTTTGAAAGTTAGTTAGAGGTGGTTAAGTTGATTAGAATGCAAATAACCTCATTTAAATACTCTAGCATTATAAAATCATAGCTTAAGTAAAAAAAACATCATCGAAAGAACCAAATATCTCATAATCAATTATAAATGATCCAAATGTGAATCCAAATATATACTTTAATAAGATTTCATCTTTAGAATTGAAGTTTTTTTCCTATACATCTCACTCACTCTACTTTTGAGTTAGGTGACTTTGATATCCTATTAAGTTTTAATATAGAGATTGACTCATAACCAATTTCATAACAATGAATTAAAATCAATATAGAAAGTTAATAATAGAGTCATACAGCTTATCTACAATTTAGTACAATTCAACTATAAATTAAGTAGAAATAAACTGCATTTTGCAAGAGAGAAATTTTCAGTAATATTGCAAAAAAGAATAATAGCTAACTGAATAAATTACAACCTCTCAATAACTGCACTTTGGTACATAACATGAATTCTTGCTGCCAATTATATTTCAATCTCAATATTTGCATCAATGTTAATACTTCACTTAGTACCTGTGGCTATAACATTGTTCCCACTGGACTAAACATTCACTTTTATTATTGCTAGTGAGTGGTGACAGTGCTTTATACTCACCTTACATATTCTCTACCACACAACAATGTCTTCCAACCATATATCCAACTTCCACAAATCCATATACCCAAAAAAACATGGGACGTGTTTTGACACTATATCGAATGAATCGATCGTGTACGTGTAAACAGTCACCCTCTCGAAGCTAAACTACATTCGAATAGTGGAATAAAAAACAGGAGAGAGCTTCTATTAGACACTGAAATAAAGATATCTTATCCGTGCATAGCATGTGTAAATCCCCACAACTGCACATCAAAGAAATATGCCGAGTAAGTCACAAATCATCGTAATATATCATAACTAATTTAATAAATGTAAGAACATACATGGTAGAAATAAGTAATGGGTGATATCCATGGCATTTTATGAACTATGGACAAACAACTTAAATAAGTGCTAATAGAATTAGCTATTTCTATAATTCAACGATAAAATAAAGTTAAAATGTTTTCATATAAACTAAAAGATATTCTCATAGCTATCTTGAAGAGTTTATGGAGATAAGTTGAAAACAACTTAAATACATATCATATGTCGTTTTCATAAGCTTTCTCCCACAACACAAGTGCTAATGCTTGTAGATAAACTCAAATAAGTCAATCCAAATAGATTCTATAGGGGATAAAAGCTACTTATAAACTTATTGTAATCTTCAAAACAAACGGTACGGTAAGAAAATTACCTCAATATTCTTCGGCTCAAACTCTGGACTATGAGCTAGACATTGGTTTCCAAATGTATCACAAGGTCCACTAGTTCCATTTAACCTATTCAAAAAGGAAATAGAATCAAGAAAAGATCCTAAAAATGGTCCTTCAACTATGAGTAAAATGTAACGAAAGAAACTAAGCAATTAGTTTAGAGAAGTACTTACAAATCTCCATCTAAGCATAGAGCAAAATTACCCCCACCGCCAAGTCCAAGTAAGTCATTCAAACACATGAAGTAGTAACGATTTGCACCTGCACATAAATTTACAAAATCAAAACAACGCAAGTTCAATGAACTTAAAATACAAAAGATCCTACAAAAAATATGCATTAACACCGCAAAATTAACCCCTTACCAGTAGGTCGAAACAGCCTTGGCTCACCGTATAGAGTTGTAAACACAAAAGTTTGGTTTGTCCCCTACAATCAAAGTAGAGAAAATGAAATCATACTTCAAGATGAAGAAGTGTCTTCTTAAAGAATCATTATTCATGATAAAATGAAGTTAGCATACTTGATATTTTCTCTTTGCTGATGGTTTCAAAGGGCAATCTATCAGCCCGCCAAACACAGCACCTTTCTTATCTCCAACAATCTATCAGTTTTACAAAAGAAAAATACAATAAATCCATTCTCAACAAAAGAATGATACATCGATATACAATCAGAAAATATCATATGTAATCCGGAGTTTGGCTAAAAGACATGCATTTTAGCTCATTAAGATGGACATACCAGCAAACCAGGACCAGGAATTTCAGCACTTTTGCGAATAAGTGTACGAAGCGATATTCCATGTTTCAACGTACTGCCCTTAATTTAAAGAAAAAAATTGTTGAATCAATATTTAAAATACAACAATGCAATACTCTTCATGGCACCAACTAAAATAACTAGAGAGCAAAGTTACCTATAAAGTAAGACCCATTGTCGTCCTTTTACAATGTTAGGGAGGCACGATTCGAAAAATTCATGCAACTCTGGAGATATAAAAGTAGAATCGTCCGAAAGATTGAGCGTAGACTTCTTTGAACGATTTGGAGTTTGCCCGTTTGCTTCTTCATAAACCTCAGAACTACAACTACTACTATTCCTTGTAGAACTATTCCTTGTAGAGGTTCGGTCTTCATTGGTATTTTCATCTTTCGTTAAATCTGGGCTGTTATTTGCGGTATCACAATCGACATATTTATCCGATGAAACATCTTGATACTCAAAATTCTCATAATTAAATCCAGAAGATGAACGAGTTGCTTTATGACCATGTTGAGTCTTGCTTGAGTTTGATCCATCAAAGTAGATTGATGGGATAATGTATGATAAATATGAAGACACAGGTTTACCATCTCTAGAATAGGAACTAGCCTGCACACATGAAGGAAAATATTTTCCATCACTTGCAGTAAATGCAGCACTAACACCTCCGATAAAAAAAGGCGTGTATGTGTCTGTGTCAGTATCGGCGAAACCAACATTTGTAAATTTGTAATTAAGTTTAATTCATTATTTTTTTTTCAAATTATTATCGGTATCGTCGTGTTATTACATTGAATTTTGGGTCCGGTTTAAAAACTAATGAAACCAATGAACCCTCAGATTCAGATTTTATTTTGGCACGAATCAGATCTAATATGAACAGTGCATAACAAGCTTTTTATTTAATATGAATTATTGGAAATAACGAAAAGAAGTAAAAGTAACGAGGATCATAAATTCAAGAAAAAGTAAAGATTTAATTGAAATTGAAATGGAAAAAGTTACCTGAGGGGAAGAGGAGGCAGGGGAATTATTGGAAAAGAGATGCGAAAGCTTCTGTGTGACTTTGTCTTTGAAAGCGTGCATTTTGGAGAGGTGATTGATGAGCTATATCGCCATGGAAGAGAAGGGTTTGGTTGGAATGAGGATTTGGGAATGGAAAAGATCGGTGGAGAAGGAAAGGGAAAAGCGTACGAGGGAGGGACAACAAAACGAAGGGAGAAAGATACCAACGTAAATCATGGACAGAGATTTCATTGCGTGTCATGTTTTTTTAATATATTTATTTATTTCCTATTATGTTTATACGTTTTTATATATTATGTGTCTTCCTCTAACAACATCTCTAATGTTATATAGTTTAAGTTTGCAATTTGGAAATAAGTTTTAGCTTTAAATATACAACACCCATATAATATTAGGGGATTTGATTTTAGTCCTTGATAAAGTTTTTTTTTTTTTTAAAAACTCTTTAATTTTTAAATTTCATCAAATACTCTCTTGACTGCCACATTACAGCAAAATTCTCTCTTGCTGTCTATGTGCCAATCCACGTGGAATTTTATTTTAATTTTTAATTATTTTTTAATTCACATGGAATTTTATTTGATTTATTTATTTATTTTTATATTTTTTAACTATTTTTTTTATGTTTTTTAATTATATTTTATTTTTTATTTTAAATTATGTTTTATATTTTATTAACTTTAATTATTTATGGTTTTTTAAATTTTCCTAAACAAAGTTGGTGTTTATAAAGCAAAGAATCACTTGATTTAATAAATTGGAAGTGGGGCTAGAGCAAATGGGCCATAACCCAACAATGTTAATAATAAAATTTTGTTTAAATAATTTCTTAATTTAAAAAAATGAAAAATTATTAATTAATATATACTCTTTAAAATATATATAAAGAAATTAGAAAAATATGATATATAAAAAAAATTTAAAAATTTAATATAAAAATTAAAAGATTAATATAAAAATAAAAAAAAGTAAAAAAAATATAATATATAAAAAAATTTAAAAAATATGACGTGGATTTAAAAAAAAAAATTATTAAATCAAGTGATTGTCTTGATCTTTCTATAAAAGCCATGTGATTTTAACTGGATTTACAATTCCACATTCTTCTTCACTGTTGACTTATACAACTCCTTCAATGTTTCAACAGATTGCATCTCCCTCATCTTGGTCGAATCATTTCTTCATTCTTTATCTAAAGTCTCGATTACATCGTGCCCTGGTACAATATTATCATCCCATTCGAAGAGAATGCATGTTTCCTCGCTTTGCCAAAAGGGACATCTCCAGAAGAGTCTCCCTCGATTACGACAGTTCTTGCAACGATACAAAATCATACGAAGATTGCAAGCACACATTCTCCATCGAAGATTGCTCACACTTATTGACTGAACTGATACTGATTTGCTTCTAATTGAAGAAGATGACATACCTTATGTAACTGCTAAGCATGATGAAGAATGATGAAGAAAAAGAATAACGACAAAGAAGAATGTGATGAAAATCGATTTGGGCGCAGACAAGAAATAAGGATATGGTATTAGGTTTGTGTATTTTCACTTAAATATAAAATAATAACATTATTATAAACGTTTTCCTACGTATCACAGAAATAAAACACATTTGGAAAGCCACGTCATCATCCGTTAGTGGAAACTAACGGCAAGGACCATTTATGAGGACGTCAAATTTTACAGGGACCATAATTCAAAAAAAAAAAATATACGGACTAAAAATGCAGGGTCACATATTTATAGGGACCCCTGACATATTTAACCCAAAAATATATATATATATATATATAAGACAATTACTAATTATGGACATCATTTATTGTTGAAAGTGAGACCACATGAAGTTCCTTTATTTATGATTATTTGCAACATATACTTGTATTATTCCCTTTGAAGCTTGATGCATAGAAAAATGTTTAACCTCATCATCGTCTTCAGAGATTGTATCGTCTTCTAGTTATTACCCTGCATAGTATTACTGGAAATATGCTCCCAGCGACGTGATTACCATGTGGCTAAAAAGTGTTGTTGCGTCGTGATAATCAACGTCACCATATATTTTTTATATTTAAAAATTGAAACTAGTCAGAGTTTATTTTTAAAAAAAATATTTGTGACGTTATTCCCACGTCGCAACATCTAAAATAAAATTTAAAATTCAAAAACCTGTAACGTACACATGGTGGGAAATTTAAAATTTTTAAATTTTACGTTGTGACGTGTATATCACGTTGCAACACTTTAAGAGGGAAAACGGCCTGAACTTGACTTGACTATGTGCAGGTTATGGCAGATAGCACAATTAATTCTGATGATTGTTGGGGACTTACGACGTGGAAATCACGTGAGAAAGTTGCGACGTGATTTTCACATCGTTGATTCGCTTATATAAATCATGTTTCGTTGCGACGTGGAAATCACGTGGGAAAGTTGCGATGTGATTTTCACTTTCTTGTGTTGACAAATATTCGATGTGGGACTCAAATAAGTTATTTTGTTTTACCTGTCTTTCCTCTGTACAAATTGTTCAAGCTCAACCCGTTCTTCAACAACTGCACCATCACATCACCCCCCTTCATTTATCAATGCTCTTTCCACTCCAATCTCCTTCCCAAACTCATTCAATACGGCCCTTGTGTGCATAGTAAAGCCACTTGGATTAACTGCTCTACTCATTCATTACGTTCTACAACAACAGTAAGATTTTTCATCAGTAAGAACACTATTTTGCATTTTAAAGTTTGAGCTATTAATGTTTTTTCCATGCTTTTATGTACCTGCCAGAGTACATCTAAAAAATACAAATTATAATTTTTTCAATGTTAAACAAATGATGCTAGAAAAGTATATATGAGAGAAGATGGAGAACGTCGTAACCAATGTTTAAAAACTCTAGAGTTTACACGGAAACGGTATAGGATTGAAAAAACGTAACTCGAGAAACGTAGCACGGAACGTAAGTTTCTACTACTGATAAAAAGTATATTTATATATGCATAGTTTTATAATTATGTCAAAAATAATCATATATAAAGAAAATAAGTTCTAAATCATAATAAAAAATTCATAAGTTCACCATCTATATTCATAAATTCATAACTAAAACAAGCTTAAAACAACTACTTGAAACATTCAAATGTCATCAAATCTCATATATGGATAGTCGTCTTCATCCTCATTTTCATCTTCATTTTCTTCTAGTTCTTCATCTTCATTCGCTTCTAATTCTTCATCAATTGGATCATCATTAATAGGACTAGGAGGAACATCCAAATCATCACCAACAACACCAACACTACTAACATCTTCTCCATCATTAAGTATGATGTCTTCATGTATATGACCATTACCATCTCTATTCTCTTGCCATTCATCTTCAGAAGGAATATCTTCATAAAAGTTATACGAAGATTTCCTAGCTTCCTTCTTTTTTCCCAACTTTGAATTAGTCATCACATAAACTACGTCGTTCATAGTTTTTTGCTTTAAACGATTCCTCTTTTTAGTGTGGACCTAAATAAATTTAAAAAAAATTAAAATCTAAAACTTATACTCAAGATTATTAAAAGTTGAATACTCAATTTAAAATATTACTTACCCTTTCAAAAACACTCTAATTCCTTTCACATCCAGATGAACTACAAGTTAAACTCAACACTCGCATTGCAAACCATTGCAATTCGGGATATGCACTTCCATAAGACCCCCACCATTGTGTTGGTGTTTTGGTTTTAAGTGCTAGAATAGCTAAATCACAACCAAATTTTCCATCTTTTTCTTTGAAGCTTTCAAGTTGGTAATCAATCTTAGAACGCTTTTCCAAGTCCGGCACCATCCGATTCAAACACTCATACATTCCATCCGCAACTTCATTATCAATGACGTATTCCGGAGCATAATGCAAGATAGGATTAAGAAAATTTCCAGCAGCATGCAATGGCCGATGTAATTGCTTATCCCATCTTTCATCAATAATTTTCCATATCGGTTTGTAACTAATTAAGAGGGAAATGAATTAGATTTGAAACTAAGTATGTAAGTTTTAAACCAAAAGAAATTATCAAATTAGTTACCTGCTACCAACACCTTTGAAGTCTGATCGAATCTTCTCTTTTGCTCTGTCCATTTCTTCATAAATGAAACCCATGGCTGGTTTCTCATCTGAATCCACCATGCGAAGTACCCTAATTAAGGGAAAAGCACCCCTTATGCAATACACAACATCTTTCCAAAACTTCTTATCAGTAACCAAACCTTCCACAAAGATCCCATCATTACTCTTTGCAAGTTTACTAGACTTCCACTCGTTTGATGTAAACATATTTTTTAGTGATGCCATATTTTCATACAAACATCCCAAGGTTAAGTATGAAGTGGCAAAGCGAGTTAAGCCGGGTCGAATCAAATCACCTTCTTTAGTAAATTTATGCAATAATGAAATTAGGCCCGTTCTTGCATAAATGAAGGTTGTGATTTTCTTACCGCTTGCAATTGTCTCTTTGTGCAGTGTGATCTTTTTCTCAAAATCCTCTAACATTAAGTCGATACAGTGTGCGGCACAAGGTGTCCAATACAACTGCTTCCGCTTTTGCATCAATAAATCTCCTGCTGCTTTGTAATTCGCTGCATTGTCCGTTACAACCTGGACCACATTATCTTCCCCAACTTCCGCAACAACATCATCAATCATTTTAAACACCTTGTCTGCAGTCTTGCTTATATCTGATGCATCAATAGATTTCAAAAAAACAGTTCCTTTAGGACTATTCACCAAAAAATTTAGTATAGTCCTTCTCCTCCTATCAGTCCACCCATCCGTCATTATAGTGCAACCTAACTTCTTCCAAACAGCCCTGTGCTCATCTAATTCATCATTAATCCTATTCATGTGAAAATTTAAATATTTCCCTCTAACCTCATAATTGGATGGTGGTTTAAAACCTGGACCATGTTTAGCAACAAGTTCAAACATTGTCTTCCATTCTTCACTATTACTAACATTAAATAGAATAGCATTATTGTAAATACATAAAGCAATGGCCTTACATGCATCCTCTCTCATTTCCTTTTTCCATATGTTGTTTATAGTGGCTTGAGAAGTCACTCCCACTCCACGTTTCTTAAACATATTTGAGGTGTTAAGAATCTCCTCCTGACTTTTTCTCTTTCCGACATTAGTAGGCTCTTCAATATCATACAGGTTTGATTTCTGAATCAACTTAGTCTGCAACTCCACAACAACACTCACTATTTCCTTCTTAACTTCATCTGGAACAGCTCTACATGGTTTGACATCCTTACTAGTTCCAGCTAAATGGTGTTTGATTCGATAAACTCCTCCACTAAAATCTTCCTTACAATACTTACATTTCCATTTTGTTGAGTTTGGAATTGGTAAAGCATGTTTCCATGCAGGATCGGACTTATTTCCACGAGCGTTTTTTGGAACATTTCTGTTAGTTGCAAGAGGTACTGATGCACTTCCAGAAGCCATTTGAGAAAAAAATGAAAAATAGAAAAATGATAAAACAGAGAAGTAGAGGAAGAGGAACCGTAAAATAAAGTAGAAGAAGAGGAGAAAAGGAGTTGAAATAAAGATGAACGATAAAATAGAGTAGAAGAAGCTAAGTTTTATAATTAGAGTAAAATAGAGTAAAAGAGGAACCGTATATACTGTTGAAGCTAAGTTTTTGTTATAGGCTAGGTTTAATAATGATCAGAGGCATGCAAAGGAAATAGATAAGGATAGAGAATAATCATAATTATTATAGGCTAGGTTTAGGTGACTAATTATTGCAAATAGTTTTCATTTTAGGTATGAAATAATTATTATATTTATTATATTGGTTATATATTGATACTATATTAATGGAGGCAAACGGTTACTTTTTGAGAGAGAATTGCAAGCGGTGTAACACGTTTGCCAATGCTGTTTTTTATTATTTTTTAATATACCGGATCCATATCCAGCTAAAAAATAGGTTTTTTTTTTAAAACCCAAAAAATTGGGGCGGCTGGATTTCAAATTTTCCAACGTTTTTGCTGGAACAAATCGTACGTTTCTACCGAGTTTCACTCTTCCGTTTCCAACAGACTGGCAGCACGAATGCATGTGAATGGAACGTAAAGTCGAACGTTTTTACGTCTCGACTCTCGTTTTTGCATACACTGGTCGTAACCATGATGCTACAAGAGCTGCTCTATGTCCTGTCGATTTATCAAACAGTATAGATACTTCATTTTTAAGCTGCATTTCGACGTGGAAATTCTTGAATCTGCATGCAATCCAATCACTACAACACGGAAGGGCTTTCACAACGCTTTTTTTGGCCTTTAACAGCGCTTTAAAGCGCTGCCAAAGCCAGCGCTGGCGTAGGCTACGAAAGCGCTTTTAAAAGCGCTCTGGTAGACCCCCCCTTTAAGAGCGCTTTCCTGGAAAAAGCGCTCTGGTAGGACCCCCTATAAGAGCGCTTTCCTGGAAAAAGCGCTCTGGTAGACCCCCCTTTAAGAGCGCTTCTTAGTAAAAGCGCTGGCAAAGACCAGTGAAAAAGCAAAAAAAATTAAAAAATTACGCAGCATACAAAAGCGCTTTTGGAAAAGCGCTCTGGTAGGCCCCCCTATGAGAGCGCTTTTTCCAGACAAAGCGCTCTCATAGGGGGGCCTACCAGAGCGCTTTTCCCAAAGCGCTTTTGTATGCTGCGTAATTTTTTAGTTTTTTTTGCTTTTTTACTGGTCTTTGCCAGCGCTTTTACTAAGAAGCGCTCTAGTATGTGGACCTTTAAGAGCGCTTTTTAGAAGCGCTGTAGTTGCTAAATGAGGTATTTTTATGTGCAGCCTATAATTTAATCCTCCCAGTCGACCTGTAATGTTTTCGACCTGTAATATTTTCGACCTGTAATATATTTTCGACCTGTAATATATTTTCGACTATATTATTTCAGCCATCAGTAAGACAATATATATACTAATATATACCATTATAATATCCAAAATTATATATATACATCATTACAAAATTATATATATACATCATTACAAAATCAACAATATTATAGTTCAAATCTGCATGAAAAATTGCTTAATATAAAATTGACACAATTCCTCTTTGATTTCTTCTAACTTTAGCTTCGAGTACCCAGCAGCACGGAATTCGTCAAGGTACTATAAAACAAAAACATAATATGAATAATATATTTAGGTAAATGTAATAAATTATATGAAATTATCTTAAGTTATAACTTTATACCGTGGGAGGAATCTCTAATTGATTCGCCTGAATGATTTCTTTCATAAACCTCAATACAAAGTATCCGCAGTCTGAACTGTTACGCTGTATCGGACACTACATAGAAAAACAAATAAGATTCTATATAAGTTGTCTTGTTTTACCAAGTAGCATAAATATTATAAGCAAATTTGTGAAAAGTAATGTACCTGCACTTCGATCCAGGTGATGTTGTTTGATTTAGTCCGGGATACCTGTGCGTCCCGTTGACTACGGAATACTTGTATTGATCTAATTAACAAATATATAAAAGCATATGTTTAGATCAATCCCACAAATAAGTAAATATATAAATATACACGAATATATATTTAGAACGATCCCACTTACAAATCAACGATTTCCTTCATGGCCGGATAATTGGTCCATTCACCCTTTACCGAATTCAGATAATACACGACTTCCCTTATCGGGTTGATAGCAAGCAGCAACCAGTGTGCTCTATAAATTAAAACAATAGGTTATATGAAAATATTGCTATACACTAAAGAAACAGAGATTAGATGAATAAAGAATGAGAAACTAACCCTACTGGTCGGGTATTATACGCCCAAAGATGCAGACATTCTGTATTGCCGGTGGACATGAATCTATCGACTAAGCGCTGTCTAACAGATTCCGGATCCGAAACAATTTCCATTCCGCTGCAATGGGCGGAAGACACGAACCGGAATCTGTTAGACAATGCAGTCCCGCGCAACACTCTGTCATACAACAACCTTAAATAAAAACATAATAAACATTAGATTCTTTTTATTGAAAAGTGTAAATAAATTATATTGTGGGACTAATTAAATAATATATCGGATGAGTGAATATTACCGGATGTATGATTGCATATTACTGACGCCTAGTTGATCCTGGTCAAAAATCTCTTGCAAGTCGTCAATTGTAATATGTGACTTGAACTCAATACCGAAGACACTTTCATCCATATCGATTTCCCGTAAAGCACCATCCTTCATATCGGACATATCAACCATTGTTGCGAGTGTCGCCCGGTATCGAGGCACAAAAGCACCGCCTTTTCTTGCCGCTTGCTTCGGAGGACCACTGGGTGGTACGCTACGAACCTGCTGCGTCACTTGTTGTGACTCCCGAGCGGATGCCTAAAAATCATATAAGTTAGGTAAAATATAAAATCATGCATATTTTGATTCAGATTATATATTAACACTTTAAATGTACCTCTTTTAGCGATGCAACAGACTCCTCCTCCTGTAAAATCCCTTTACCCTTAATTGCGGGTTTTATAGGAGCAGTCTAAAAATAAAATGTAAAACATAATTAATAAACGGTTTAGAATTGACATTCGAAAACTAAATGATTCATAATCGTTTTCAATTTACCTCATCACTAATGGTAATGAGCTCCGAGGGCCATGCAACAAACGATCCTATTGCATCTCGCAGCAATGTCGTCTCTGAGACCATGTCAGGTACCGGTAGAATCGCATCACGATCTAATACAACATCCACCGATACTTTCAGGTGTCCATCCGGGAGCGGTCTGTGGTGAAGTAAATCTCCCGAAGTGTTGTGCACTTTTCCCTTGCCAACTAGTCGATAATTCGGTTCCGATAAGTATAGTTGGCAAGATGAAATGCCCTAAACCAAAAGTAAATATAAAGTCATTATCATTAATAAAATAGAACAGTTTGTAAGGAAAAAAACTTATAATTACCTCGGGAAATTTCTTTTGATAGTTGATACTAGCCTTATCACTAGTTTCTCTCACCGATGAAGTGTTGCACTTTTCTCTCATATACATATCTTTATCTCTTTGCAATTCAGAGACCTGTGCTTGCAATTCCTGCAACTTTTGCAACACTTCTTCATTGGTAAGATTTGATCTTCTCCTAGAACTCTTATAAAAAGAGGTTGGAGTCACACCATGACCCTTACCCCTCACCCGACCGGGATACTCGGGAGCATCTAGTACTCTACTAAGTACGCTCTCCTCACCGGTGGATGCCGATTGCGACAAGGTCTCCTGTAATTCATTTACATTTAAATAATTATTAGTGGAGATAAAAAGTCATTTATATATTAAAAAACATTTGATTTAATTAAAGACACAGTATTATACTTACACATTCAGTATAAACTCTCTGAACATCGGGATCGACAGCGTGATTCTTGCCCACACGAGCTTCCTTCCACAACACATGTACAGGAAGTGAAGCTTCCTCACTTTTAGTCTCCTCCAACTATGCATTGACACAAACGATAAAATCGTCAATTAAAACATGCACATGTAGACAATTAATTAAATCGAATTTCTATTTACTTACAATTTTATCCTCTAAGCGTGCATATCCCAAACGCCCTTTTTTGTATGGATACGCGGGTTTGGATGCTCTCTCCCTATTCGTGGCACTCTTTTTCTGAAAAGCTTCATCTCTTTGCTTTACAAACTCAGCCCAATCTGCTTCATCAATGAAGGTCGCATACTTTGTTGGCCGTCCCGGTGCAACTTCAAGAAATTTTCCATCTTTATCCTTAAGATAGGTGTTTGTCAAAAAACTTTTCCACCCTCTATATCTCTTGCCGGCCAAACTAAGTATGTAGCTTTTACGTTCATCTGGTATCTCAAAAGTCCTCTGCAAAAAGAGTACGCATAGTGTGTTAGTATAAATAATTTAAACAATTTATCGTCAAGATAATAACAACAATTAACCATATATGATATATACCTGAAGCTCTTCCCAAATCGCTTGTTTTTTCTCCTCCAATTCTAAATTTTTCGTCTTCGATTTCCAGGTAGCTATGGAGACTGGAATATGCATACGGACAAGTGTACCAATATAACTTGTCAACTTTGCAGAATTAGGACCAATTGGTTGTTTATCAGAATTCCATTCCAATCGGTATACTAATCCTTGGTCTCTATGTCGTATGATATCCCTCATAATAGTGATGCCTCGTGCAACCTCTTTTGCTTCAGTATCAGGTGGAGCATTTGTATCCGAAGCAACTCTTTCTTGTGAGTTTTCTTGTAAGTTTTCAGGTGGGTTTTCAGGTGGAGCATCTCTATCTGAAGCCATTGAACCTGTATCAAACAAACTAAAGCACATTAGTACACTGTTAATAAGCTAACAATCTATACAAGTCAAATGGAAGTCAAACCATGCATGTACAAGTAAATCGGAAACGAAATCGGTACAAATCAAAATAAGCGTAAAAAAAGAAAGTTATCGGAATTGAACGAAATTTACATGGCTATGGTAAAACGTCGCCACGGACTCAAAAACAAAGTCGGTTTTCCGAAATTCAGACCCTAAGCCCGACTTTTGATTACGGGCAGAAGCAAAACCGATAAAAAAATAGTCCCGAAATGTAAAGATAAGTGCATGAGCAGCTCCGGAATCGTCAAAATAGTATAGTTACATGTAAAGAAGTCAACAAGCGGATACATGGTTCAAAAGTTATGTACAAAACGAGAATATGCACCAAATTGAATAAAACAAATTAGTCGGACTATGTATACTATTACCTTTATCACTAACGTCTCTTTCTTTTCTTGGTAGGTTTGTGTACTACGCGTCTCTTAACAATGCGGACGGTTGGATTGATCCAAATACCCTCATTATGATCATTTCTAATACAAGATTCATTCTCATTTTGATCGTTTCTTGTACAAGATTCAATGCCAACACCAATATCACCTTGATCTTCAATTTTTTCATCAACTATTTTGTTAGATAAAAGCACTATAGACCATTTCGTACTTGTCGGATCATTGACATAGAACACTTGTTTAGCTTGAGAGGCTAGAATGAAAGGCTCATCTTTGTACCCTACCCTATTGAGATCCACTTGCAAAAATCCTGACTTATCCATTCGTACGCCACTATTATTTTCAACCCACTTGCAACCAAATACAGGAATCTGAAACTTCGCGTAATCAAACACCAAAATGCGCTCGATAACCCCAAAATATGACAAATTTGCAAATTTCGGATTTAAGTCATTCGCACTTGATATGTGCATAGCTTCAGCTACCAAGGTAACACCACTATTTTGCATAGTACTTTTATCATCCTGTTCTTTGGTATAAAATGTGTATCCATTAATTGCGTATGCGCTATAAGAAAGTACAATTACAGATGGACCATAGGCTAAACATCTCAACCTTTCTGTTACTGAAGCAGGATCTGAACGATACTTTGAATAAATATGATCTCTAAACCACGATATGAAACTTCGATTGTGCTCTCGTACTATCCAGTTCTCATTTCTATTTGGATTTAAATCTCGGAGAACAACTTTGTGCATTTCAACAAACGGCTCAACCTCAATCTCATTGTGCAGAACATACAAGTGCACTTGATCCCGTTCGACCATTGATACTGTCACAACTTTATTTCCAATTAGCCTTTTTCCTTCTTTTTTTTCGACAATATGAGATTTGGGGAGTCCAATTGATTGAACATTTGACAGATATTCAGTACAAAACTCAACCGCTTCTTCAGCAACGTATCGCTCGGCAATACAACCCTCCGGTCGACTTCTGTTTTTCACGTACCCTTTTAATATTTTCATATAACGTTCAGCAGGGTACATCCATCTCATATAAGCTGGTCCGCACAGTTGTGTCTCTTTCACAAGATGAACGACTAGATGAACCATTATGTCAAAAAACGAGGGAGGAAAATACATTTCAAGATCACATAAAGTAACAACTATCTCATTTTGCAATGTTGGTAAGATCGCGGGATCGACCACCTTACTGCAAATAGACCTGAAGAAGAAACACAGCTTAGTTATTGCGCTTCTTACTTTTTCTGGCAGAATAGAACGTATACCTATTGGTAAAAAATGTTCCATTATAACATGGCAATCATGCGTCTTCAAACTCTTTAACTTGAGGTCTTTCATGGACACAAGTCTTCTAATATCTGAAGAGTAGCCTTCTGGAACTTTTACTTCACTGAGGAACTTACACAATGTTTTCTTCTCCTTTCTAGATAGAGTGTAAACAGCAGGTGGCAGATATGTTCGTCTTCCTTTCGTCACGGGCCCCAATTCAGTTCTCATCCCCATGTTTACCATGTCATTCCTTATGTTAACGCCATCCTTAGACTTTCCTTGTATATTGAGTAGCGTACCTATAACGCTGTCAAATACATTTTTTTCAATATGCATAACATCCAGGAAATGTCTTACGTACAACGACTTCCAATATGGAAGTTCAAAGAAAATTGACTTCTTCTTCCACCCACCCTTGACAATTGAATGTGCAAAAGGCTTGCCAAACTGAGTGCTCACATCTTTCACCTTTTCAAAAATTTGATCACCTGACAAAAAAGGCGGGGCTGTACGATGTTCGGCCTCTCCATTGAATGCTTTTCTCCACCCACGGTAGTGATGATTAGAATTTAAGAATCTACGATGGCCGAGAAAGACATTCTTCTGACAAAGCGCCAATCGTGTCGTATCGGTTTCATCTTCACAAACAGGACACGCCTTTTGACCCTTGTTGCTGTACCCGGATAGATTTCCGTATGCTGGAAAATCATTAATTGTTCCAAACAACATCGCCCTCAAGTTGAAACTTTCTTTCCTATACCCATCGTAAACCTCCACACCTCTCTCCCACAAAAACTTTAAATCTTCGATTAAGGGTGCCAAGTATACGTCTATGTCATTCCCTGGTTGTTTAGGCCCAGAAATTAGCATAGATAACATCATGTACTTACGCTTCATACATAGCCACGGAGGTAAGTTATAAATCATAAGAATCACAGGCCATGTGCTATGCGAGATACTTTGAATACCATGCGGGTTCATTCCATCAGTAGACAATGACAACCGAAGGTTTCTTGCTTCTTTTCCAAATTCAGGATATTCAGTATCAACTTTACTCCATTGTGGTGAGTCTGCCGGATGTCGCAACTTTCCATCAATAATTCTTTCATCTGCATGCCAAGTCAAGTGTCTTGAATCGGTCTCACTACGATACATGCGTCTAAATCTCGGAATTATAGGAAAATACCATAAGACTTTAGCAGGAGACAACTTTTTCTTATATCGAGGGGCACCACATTTAGGACACTCATTCAACGCTGCATACTCGTTTCGAAACAAAACGCAATCGTTTGGACATGCGTGTATCTTATCATAGCTCATTCCAATAGAAGACAACATCTTTTTGGCTTCATACGTTCGATTGGGAAGAACATTATCCTCTGGTAGCATATCTTTCATAAGGGCTAATAACTCTGTGAAACTTTTATCCGACCATCCATTGTCCGCCTTTAAGTTGTACAACTTTAACACCGCAGACAATCTTGTGAATTTTGAACAACCAACATACAACGGTTTCTCTGCATCGCTTACCAACCTCTCAAACATTTTGGGACAATCCGCTAGATCTTCTTCCAGCGCTTCTGCAATCTCTTCGACACGATCACAATCGTATGTGTCTGTGCAATCGTCGTTTGAAGCATACTTCCTATTACACCTCGACCCAGCATTCCCGGTACTTTTCTCACCATGCATTGTCCAACATGTATAACTTCTATCAATTCCAAACCGTAATAAATGAGATCCCAACTGATTCCCGTTAACCTTACCCCCGGCATAACAGCAACCCAAGCAAGGACACGGCATTCGAAGCGGGTCTTTGGAGTTCGCAACCGCAAACTCAACAAATTCCCATACCCCTTTCTCGTACTCTTTCGACAATCGGTTTGAATTCATCCATGTCTTATCCATGTCTTAATTAAGCTAAACAACAACGGTCAAACTTCCACTCTTCACAAGTAACCCCTATGGCGAATTCAATTCACAAAGTTAGTAAGTACCTCCTATATTAACTCTCTAAACACATAAAACTAATGTGTTTCTGTCAAAACGCAAAGTATAAACGGAATGAATCCGAAGCAATAAAACGTAACATATATAATCACACAATTTCAGACAAATTCATCATAATACCAGTAATTTGAGAAAGAAATTTACCTCGGATGTTACCGAACTCAAGAAAACGCCAAACGTCGAACTAGGCTGGGAAACGATCAAACTTTCACTATACACAAGTTACCCCTATAGCAAATTCACAAAGTTAGTAACCACCAAGACAAAATCGATTGAACAAAGGAAATCAACAATAGTTTGATGTGTGTACATACTCCTAAATATGTAGTACCAGAGTCAATGATACGAGCTCCAAAGAGATCCAAAGTTATCAATCCAGTCAGACCTATACAAGAAATTCAATTCAATGTATGATTATAATAAGAATGGGTGAATAGCTCATGATGCAGTTAATTAAATACACCACTACTAACACTACTAACACAAGACACACGATGCAGTTAATTAAATACACCACTACTAACACGAAGCTATAAAACTTTTTGCTCAAAAGCAAACCTTATGAATCATCCTTGTCTATATACATTAACTCACTCTTGTTTCATTCTTTACCTTCTCTCTTCCTCATTAATTCAACTCTCATAAGGTATATATTATTACTATTATTATATATTATTTATTATTTAATTTCTATTATTACTATTATCAATAAATTCATTGAAGTTCCTTATGTCGTTGCTATTTCCTCTATTAGCAACTCCAATTCTTTCGTCCGAAGAAGAAATAGAATTGAAGTCACCACCAATGCACCATCAATGGTTATCTTACAGATAATTATAATGCATTAGAATAAATTCCATACACAAATTTATTTTATAACTTATTTGAATTTATTTTAGAAATCATATCCTGGACTCCTTTTAACCCTGTGATACTAAAATAAAATATTTTATATTTACATTAGCATAAAGTCATTTAATACATGCATAAAGAACATGAACATAATAGAAAGCATGTCATGAATTGCATACAACATACACTAGTTTTACACTTTCTTTTGGTGATGCCATGAGGGTCAAAAAGAAGAAACTCAAGGCCCAGTAGGAGTCATTGTAAATTAACATAGTTCACCACAAGTAAATGTATGATTTAGGATCAATTACAAGCCATTGATGAACATAGTTTCAGATATGTATTCATCAAATAGTTCCCTCAATGGAAATAACCTAACATTTTCCTCTAATTCAAGAAATACTCAAGTAAAAAACTCTTGTAGCTGCTGCAATCTCATAATGAATCTAAGAGGAAAAGAAAACAACAAAGAACAACAACTGATATTCACAAATACTCACAAACATGAAGCCTTCCAGATATGAAAGCTATGAGAAGTGTGATACCTGGGTGGCGCAAAGCAAGTTGCTACCAGAGGAGAAGAGACGGAGACGAAACGATGGTGGTGGACGGAGGAGAAGAAGTTCGCGCGATGGTGGTGGACGGAGGACCGACGACGGTGAGGGGTGGGGTTTCTGGTTCGCGTGCAGAGAGAAAAAGAAAGAGAGAAAGTGAGAAACAGTAGAAGCGTGTTTTTGGTTTTAATTTTAGTAATAAGGCTACTAAAGCGCTTCTGGAAAGCGCTCTCATAGCCTGGGCTATACCAGCGCTTTTGACAAAAAGCGCTCTCATTAAACACCCCTACCAGAGCGCTTTTGAAAAGCGCTTTCGTTCCCCCCACGTTCCCCCCACCTACCAGAGCGCTTTTGTAAAGCGCTTTCGTACCCCCCCTACCAGAGCGCTTTTGAAAAGCGCTCTCATAACCCCCCCCTACCAGAGCGCTTCTTAAAAGCGCTTTCATACCCCCCCACTATTAGAGCGCTTTTTTAGCGTGTTTTTTAATTTTGTCTTTAGCGAAGCCTATGCCAGCGCTTTTCCTAAAAGCGCTTTCGTAGGGGTGCTGCTAAAAGCCAAATTTGGCGTAGTGAATGTGGGACTCCATTTAATAAAGTAAGACAACAAAACAACTCTGCATGCAATCTTTGCTCCACTGCCACTGCTAATACTTATAAGGTATGCATTTTTGTTATTACTATATTCTCAAGAAAACTACAACTATATATACTTCTCTCAATAAAACTACAACTATATATACTTCTCTCAACATGCTATAAATTTCAATTTGATTTTTTGTTTTTGTTTTTACCTGTCTTTTTATTTCAGTTAATTATTGAGAATGCTGATATATGATTGATTTATAGGACAGGTGAAGATGATGAATGCTCTTGTGGGTTGGCTCCCATTTAGTTATAGGAGAAAGAAACTTTGTTATAACCTTCACTCAAACTCAACGCTAACTGCAGGAAGAAAGTTGAAGAACACATATTGAGGTGCTTGTGGTTTGGTGTTTCATGTGGCTATTCTTCTGCAAAATCAGCAGTCTTATGCATGGCTTCTTTAGTTTTGGTGGGATTGTTTTCAAATTAAGGAGTCCCACATCGAAAGCTTAAAAGAAAATGAAAGTGTTTATAATCTTCAATGACAAAATACAATATGTTGGGCCTCTGTGTAATGCTAATTGGGCTTTAGGACCATTATAATGTTTTTAATACTTTAAAATAATAATTGATAAAAAATATTAATAAAACTTAAAATAATAATTCTTAAAAAATAATAATTATAAAAATATATAATATGTAATTAAAAAAGTAAAATAAATAAATTTTAAAAAATAATAATAAAAAAATTCTACATGGAAAAAAAACTAATTAAAAAATGCCACATGGACTGCCACGTTTTCAAAACGAAAGAATCTTTACTGTAATTTAGCAATCAGGGGCCTATTTGACGGAATTTGGAAATTGCGGGGGGATTTTAAAAAAAAATTACAAGGGCCTATTTAAATGATAACTTTGACTATCAAATGATAACTTTGACTATAATGAGAACTGAGAACTTTTAATATTAACCATTGAATTTGAATTAATGGCTCAGATTTACCTCATATTTTAACACACACCTGCATAAAAACAGAATTATATATATATATAATAGAAACATAATTAATATATTTTATGTTTCTTAAGAGAATAATATGTTGGCTAAAAATAAGACAATTGGCGCTAAATGAGGCAAGACGCGAGTCATTGCAATGTGAGGCAGCGCTAAAAGCCCAAATAGAGGGGAAACAACGACAAATAGAGACAAATGGCGAATAGGCAAGCAGATTTGGAGGAGAAAAATCTCAATTTTTTAAGTAACTCAATATTAATAATGAAACACTAAAAAAACGCTCATTAGTGACGTGATTTTCACGCTACAACGTGTAAAATCACGTCACAACCTCTTTTATTGCGACGTGAACAAATATGTCGCAGGAGAGTGCGTGACAACTTTATAGTGACATGAATTTAATGTTGCTAATTAGTGACGTGACAATCACGTCGCAAAATCCTGCACGCAAATCAAAAGCTTTTCTGTTGCAGCAGTCTTGGCATACAGAGCACAAAAAAGGCAACAAATTAGTGACGTGAATGTCATGTCAGAAAGTTGAGACGTGACATCCATGTCATTAAATAATTGATTTTCCTTTTTTATCTCTGTTTGATATTAGCAAGTTACGACGTGGTCTACAAGTCACTAACATTAATTTTTAAATAAAAAAAACTGATATAATATTAATAAAAAAGATTTTTATTAATAATTCTGATTCAAAATTAATAATATTTAAAAAATATTTATTTAAAAATAAAATAAAAAATTATAATATAATAATTAATAAAATATAATTAATAAAAAACTATAAATTAAAATTCAATTTAATATGTTACATTAATTAAAATTTAATATCTTAGACAATTTTAAATTACAAATTAAACTAAAACTAATCTTTATGGGTCTTCTGGGTCAGGAAAATCATCAATGTTAATATCATTATCATTCTCTTCATTCGTCGGTGCACCACAACTCCATCAACTCATACGTTTCCACCAAACGTTTGATTACCGCTTCCGCGTAATTGCATAAATAATATTAAATATTCTGTTTTTTTTTTAAATAATATAATATAATTTTGTCTATGTAAATAATATTCTATTTTTTTACCAAAATTTTCTTTTTTACCATTTAAACATGATAACATACTATACACATATTAAATTTTCATTTTTACCATTTTAACATATATATATAAAAAATATAAATCATGTTTGCCATTAAATTTTATTTTTTACCATTTTAACATATTAAATATTTTATTTTCCATTAAATAATAAATATTCTGTTTTAAAAAATAATATAATATAATATAATTTTTTTTAACTAATAATAAATTTAAATATTTTGTTTTAAAAAATATTCTATTTTAAATATAATATAAATATTCAATTTTAAAAAAAATTCAATTTTAAAAATATAATATAATATAAATTATATTAAATATTCTATATGATTTCGTTTTACCTAATAATAAATTTTACAAAACAAAAAATATAATATTTCAAAACAAGTTAATATTAACTACTTTTTACCATTAAATTATATATATATATATATATATATATATATATATATATATATATATATATATATATATATATATATTCTGTTTTTTTTTAAAATTATATAAGATATATTTTTATATTCTATTTTATAATAAATATATAAATATATTTTTTTTTTCGTTTAAAATTAATTTTTTGTTTTTTTATACATTACAATACATTCTGTTTTTTATAACAATATATTTATAAAGAAAATTTAAAAAATTGCAACAACAACCAACAATACAGTCAAAACAAAAAAAATCAATATCAATATAAATTCTAAAAAATAAAATAATTAAAGTAGCAAAAATACCTAAATAAAAACAAAATTTCTTGAGTCTTTGAAGATGAACAAGTTGAGAAGGAAATCATCAAAAACAAAATTTAGATATAACAATTATCAAAATATAAATTTTGTAACAAATAAAAATCAAAAGAAATATTAAATTTCATACCTTTGAAGATTGAAAAATTGAGGAAAGGGTTGAATGAGAGAAGAGGAGAAAGGGTTGTGTGAGAGAAGACGAGAAAGAGTTGAATGAGAGAAGAAGATGTTTTTGCATGCAGAGAGAATGAGGAGAGGAGTAGAAAATATGGTGAACACTCTGGTACCCTTGAATTTAGTTGGGTACCGGTACCCTCATCCAATCAAACACTATGATTCATTGTCATGTCACATTTTTATTTTATTTTATTTCAAATTAAATTAAATTTTTAATAAAATTTACACTAAAAGTACCTATATCCAACTTAACTTCATGGGTACCAAAGAATTTACCAGAAAATATATATTGACACTTGCGACTGGGCTTACACGTCGCAACAATTCAAATATTACCGTTGTGTAGCGACATGGTGATAGAGAGTAGAATCATATTATTTAGGTTAGTTTATTAGTTGCACTTTTATTATATTTTAGTTGGGCTTTTCAATTATCAATTAAATGGGCTTTTAACGTTTAGGTCTTTTGTTAGATTATCCAATAGTGATCTTATATAATGTAGTGTCTTTGACACATTTGAGATATCAATGAAAAGAAATAAAGTTTAATTTCCTTAGTTAATTTTTATTGTCTTTTATTTTACAGCTTTCTTTAGTTTTGTTAGGGTTCTTAACCTAGCTTCCTAACATTGGTGCTTTCATTCTTGCACTTAATCTCTCCCATGGAGCATTCCAACTTCACACCCTCATTTCATCAATGGAGCATTCCTCCAACCTATCCTTATTATTCCATTGTTTCAACCACACCACCTATATCATCTAACCCATATCCACCACCCATATACTCATACCCTCAATATTACTATTCTTTCTCAAATCCTCCATTTTCAACTTTCACTCCACACCAACCACAACACATAGATTCTGCTCCACCTCAACCTCAGAATTTCTTCTCACAACCAGAAACACTTCAACAATTAGAAACTCTCAAACAATATTTGGTTGAAACTCATGAGTTATCAAACAAATATAGAGAAGAAATGAAAGAACAAATCCAAAATCTTTCTGATTCATTCAAAATAACACAAGAAAAATTGAAAGAGAAATATGTTCTGAGTACTATGGAAAAACAGATGGAGGAAGAGAAAGATGATATTAAAAAAGTTTCTGTTTCACTAAAATCAACTCCGGCGAGCATTCCGGCAACACATCCGACAAAAAATCTGGCAACATTTCCGACACCGGCAAGATCTCTGACGTCACTTTCGGAAACGTCTCCGACAGAATCTCCGGCGAGATCCCCGGTGACTCTTCAGCCAGAAAAAGAAGAAATACAAAAAAAATTTGATTTACCAAAATCGTCTCTGGAGGTGGTATTCCTGGCATCCGCACCGACGAATATTCCGACGAAACTTTCTGATTTTCTACTTCTTCCGGCAAAACCTCCAGATCAAAATTTTTTTTATCAAGTTTCGTTCACTGTTGTATCTCCAAAATCATCTCAGACACCGTTTCTCTCGCCTAAGCTATTTGACAAAGTATCATTTCTACTTCTGACACTATTGCCGCCTCCAGAACCACCAGATCTACAACATCTATGGAGAGTGAATTATGTTATGATTTTTTGTTTTAATTTTGGATTTAGATCTGAAAAAAATGGAGAAAGAAATAGAAGAAAAAGAAATAGAGAGGACATGATTTTGCAGAAGAGAGAAAAAAGGTGGAAAAATGGAGAAAAAAAAGAGAGAAAACTGACAAAAAGCCAAAAGAGCAATTTTTTCCTTGATTCGTGCCAATGTTATCTGCCATCACGTGAAGATATTGGCTAGATGACAGCTAATTGCTACACTACATGACAGCTATGAGCTAATGAAGTACTTCTTATCATTTCAATACCACATGATATATATTATATTTTCACTAAAGGTGCACCACCCATCATTCACTTTGGTCACGTAGACTTTAGAAAAAGAAATCAAATGGAAGTCTTGTCATTTCTTTTTAAATAAACATTTCTTTAAAAAAAAAGTGACATTATTGTTACAACCTTGAGGACAAGGTTGATTTTGAAGGGGTGAGTAATGATAGAGAGTAGAATTATATTATTTAGGTTAGTTTATTAGTTGCACTTTTATTATATTTTAGTTGGGCTTTTCAATTATCAATTAAATGGGCTTTTAACGTTTAGGTCTTTTGTTAGATTATCCAATAGTGATCTTATATAATGTAGTGTCTTTGACATATTTGAGATATCAATGAAAAGAAATGAAGTTTAATTTCCTTAGTTAATTTTTATTGTCTTTTATTTTACAGCTTTCTTTAGTTTTGTTAGTGTTCTTAACCTAGCTTCCTAACACATGGCATACACGTTGCAAGATGCTAGCGGTCCTTAATTTGCGACGTGAGTATTACGCTTCAACCCAAAAGCCTGACCAATCAACCCTGCGAGACAAAGTTTTCCTCTTTTCTTTTTTTAAATTTTCGAAACTTGTTTTGCGACGTGACTCCCATGCCGCAAATGAATTTTTTGAAAAATTTCAATATTCCCCCCTTTTTAATCCTGACATCATTTTATTTTTTTATTATATTTTGTGTTGCGACGTTCTTATAACGACACAACATTTTTTTTAACAAAGCCTTTACACCATCTTTCCCTGCAAGACCTGACTTTTATTTTTTTAATATTTTTTATGTAGCAACATGTGTTCCACGTCGCAAATGTCTATATTTTACCACATGTTTTTCAAGTCGCAAAATCAGAACGATATGAAGAGGAGAGTTTTTCTTGTAGTGAAATGTGTAAACTATGATCATATCATTCCAATAAATTTATACGTTACTACATAGGATTCATATATAGTAAATTTACATTGTGTATGAAAATTGGTCATTATTAAAATCATTGGCTTTGTGTGTGTACCTCTCACGTGACATGCAGTTGTTGAGTTAAGGTTAAGTGCCAAATTAAGCACTCCAAGTGCCTTTCGTGTTCGTCCACGATGTTTTATCTACAGCGACATTTTTGTTGGGACTTTCAACATTTGAACTATTCAAGAGAAACAAATCAAATTAATATTTTCTCCTATGCTTTTGTATGGTAGTGTTTGTATTTATATCATTTTCTTACTTAAATGTATTCATATCAGTGATGATCAATAATGTTTATAGTAAACAAATTTATTTATTTTACGTCGAAATGAAGTTGGTAAGCACTATAAAAGCAGGGAAGCAAAACTGGTAGCAACAAAGTTATAAAATATGAACATTTATGAAATGAAACATGTAAAAATTGTTGGTAAAACAAAAGTGCTAACCAACTTGACTTCCTCAAAGTCACTGTCCAAATGCTAGCAGATACTAAAATTCAAAGCAAGAATCATTGGAATGTACAAAATCAACATGAAAGTTGATAGTATTCAACAATGTTTCAATTCAAGTTTGATTTCCTGACCTTATTTTATACTGATGGAGGTATGTCATATCTGCATATTGTAGTTAAATGCCTTCATCATTTTTTTAAAAGGACTAACATTTAAAAACTACGTCATTTCTACTTGGTCATAATCTTTAACACAGGTTCAATATAATTTCCAACATTATGCATTTTCTATGTTGCAATGATAAGATTGTTAAATGTGTTGTAAATTCATTAAGGAATTTTACAAGTTGAGTTCTAAAATGACAAAATAGTGAAAGTAAGTAAATGTTAATAAATGCATGAAATAAAATCTCACATTGGAAGATTCACTCACTTTGAAAACTTTTATAAAGAGTTAATATCATTAACTCAACAAAAGGACAAAAGAGGATAAAGTGCCACATTGACAAATGTGGTGGTCCCAAGCATTATGCCCGTTGACAAGACAAAATGATATTTCTCCTGACTACTCTGAAAATTCAATATGTATTGGATCCTGATTCGGAGGAAACTTAAGAACCAACTGCGGATGACACCGATGAAATTAAAAAGGAGAGAAAGAAACGTAAGGAAGATGAACTGCTATGCCGTGGACATATTTTGAACACATTATCCGATCGTCTCTATGATCTCTACACTAATACTGCCTCTGCAAAGGAAATCTAGAAAGCACTTGAATTCAAATTCAAAGCCGAAGAAGAAGGTACAAAAAAGTTCTTAATATCTAAATACTTTGATTTTAAAATGTTGGGTTCCAAGCCCATTCTTGCACAAGTACACGGGTTATAGGTTCTCGTGAATAAAATAAAAGCCGTGAAAATTGATGTCCCTGAAGCTTTCCAAGTCGGTGCAATCATAGAAAAATTGTCACCTTCATGGAAAGGATACAAAAAGAAATTGCTGCATAGTTCCGAGGATTTCTCATTGGAGAAACTTCAGAAACACCTTCGAATCGAGGAGGAAACGAAGGATCGAGAGAAAACAGGATTCATCGAACTCAATTTCACCTCTGGAAAGAAAGTCACTCTTGTCAATGTCCTTCATGTTTTCGACATGAATAGAAACCTTGTTAGTGGGGACTTGTTGGGAAAACCGGGTATTAAATCTGTATATGAATCGGGCAAATTAATATTAACCCGTAATGGTATATTTGTAGGAAAGGGATATTCCGCTGAAGGAATGATCAAACTTTGTACTACAGAAAATATTATTAATGAAATTTCTAATTTCGCTTATATGCTTGAATCTATTTCCTTATGGCACTCTAGATTAGCACATATTGGTATTAGTACTATGAATAGACTAATTAAATCTGGATTGATACCATGTAACGTTCATGATTTTGGAAAATGCGAAATATGTGTTAAATCTAAAATGATTAAGAAACCTTTCAAAAGTGTTGAAAGAAAAAAAAAAGTTCTTGATCTTGTGCACTCTGACTTGTGTGAATTCAATGGAATGTTGACCCGTGGGGGAAACCATTATTTTATAACATTTATCGATGATTGTTCTAGGTTCACACATATATACCTACTAAGTCATAAAGATGATGCCTTTAATGCTTTCAAAACATATAAAACGGAAGTCGAAAATCAATTAATTACTACCATAAAAGTACTTAGAAGTGATAGAGGCGGTGAATACTTCTCAGCAGAATTTGATGCATATTGTGAAGAATATGGCATAATACACGAATGTTCTGTGCCTCGCACACCACAACAAAATGGCATGTCCAAAAGAAAAAATAGAACATATAAAGAGATGGTTAATGCTATGTTAATGCATTCAGAATTTCCATTTAATTTGTGGGGTGAAGCATTATTATCCGCATGTCACATAATGAACAGGATTCCTTTAAAAACAACTGGAATTTCTCCATATGAGAAATGGAAAGGAAGATCACCAAATATTGGTTATTTTAGAGTGTGGGGGTGTGTAGCATATTACAAAAATATGGATCCTAAAAGAACAAAACTAGGTCCTCGAGGGATCAAATGTGCCTTCATAGGATATGCACCAAATAACAAAGCATATAGACTTTTAAATTTAGAGTCTAATGTAATTTTCGAATCCCGAGATGTGGAATTCTTCAAAAATCTTATCACAAAGGATAAGGAACCAGAGAATCCCAGATCAAAGAATCTCGTGAAAATGATTCGATACGAATTGTTGAAACACAACCCGAACCAAGAAGAAGCAAAAGGGCACGAAAAATTAAGGGTCTAGGAACAGATGAAATCGATTCTCAACTTATTTCCGTTTATCTACTTGAAGGAAATAGCAAGAATGATATTCATAAAATTCCTATTATTTTTCAAATTGAAGATGATCATAAAACGTATAAAGAAGCAGTGACTTCTAGAGACGCTTCTTTTTGGAAGGATGCTATCCAAGATGAAATGGATTCAATTATGTCAAACCATACTTGGGAACTAGTTGATCTTCCGAAGGGATCAAGACTCATTTGATGCAAATGGGTGTTTAGAAAAAAGTATCACAACAACGGTACATTAAACACCTACAAGGCTAGACTAGTAGCAAAAGGTTTTAGACAAAAGGAAGGCATTGATTATTTTGACACGTATGCACCAGTAGCAAAAACTACGACGATTAGAATATTGTTTTCACTAACTTCCTCGAACAACCTTATTGTACATCAAATGGATGTTAAAACAACATTCCTAAATGGAGATCTCGATGAGGAAATCTATATGGAGCAACCAGAAGGCTACATACTTCCAGGAAATGAACAAAAGGTATGCAAACTTGTCAAATCTTTATACGGTTTAAAACAGGCACCAAAACAAGGGCATCAAAAATTTGACACCGCCATACTTTCAAATGAGTTCATTTCAAACTCTTGTGACAAATGCTTGTACACAAAAGTGTGTGGAAATGTTGTAATATTTCTATGTCTATATGTTGATGACATGTTGATTATTAGCAATGAAATGAATGGAATCTTAGAAACAAAAAGATTCTAACTTCCACATTCAATATGAAAGATCTTGGACTAGTTTATATTGGAGATCAAAGTAAAACGAAATAGTGAGGGTTATGAACTTAATCAAACACATTATATTGAAAAAATGTTGAAAAAGTTCAAACACCTAAACTTCAAGGAAGTAAACACTCCGTTCGATCCTAGTGTAAAACTTCAAAAGAACAATGGTAGAACTGTAGCACAGTTGGAATATGCAAGCGCAATTGGATGTCTAATGTACTTAATGCAATGTACTAGACCAGACATAGTATTTGCGGTTAGTAAGATGAATATATTTACTAGCAATCCAAATGATGAACACTGGAAGGCCATAAAAAGGATTTTTGGATATTTGCTAAAGACTAAAAATCTTGGCCTTCATTATGGTAAGTTTCCTGCCATACTAGAAGGATATACCGACGCAAGTTGGATATCAAGCATTGGAGATTATAAATCTACAAGCGGGTGGATATTCACATTAGCTGGAGGTGCGATTTCTTGGAAGAGCAAGAAACAAACATGCATTACTCTCTCAACTATGTAAACGGAGTTTGTGGCTCTTGCATCTGCTGGACAAGAAGCAGAATGGTTGAGGGATCTCTTATTAGAGGTTCCATTAGCTAAAGACAATGTTTCAAAAGTATTGATACATTGTGATAGTCAAGCCACCCTGGCTAGAGCATTCAGTGAAGTATACGATGGAGAGTCTAGACACCTAGGTCTTAGACACTCTCTCGTGAGAAAAATGATAAAGGATGGGATCATTTCACTGACATATATACAAACAAGCTACAATTTGGCTGATCCATTTACTAAACCACTGGCCAGAGATTTAGTAAAGTCTACCTCGAAAGGTATGGGATTGAAACTCCTTGAATGAGGGTCCCGACAATGATAGCAACCTAATATGAAGTTAATACATCTTAACCTAAGATTCAATGGGAACAACAAGTCGTTGATTTGGAAATTGGTGCAACATTTGTGACAATGTTGACTATTACATAATTGAGGGTTGAGTTTTAAAGAAACTCTTAATGAAGTTCTATATCGAGGATATGTATCTGAAGAGATACTAATGAAACTTCACCTATATGAATTTTGAGATGGTGCCGTCTCAAAGTGAGAGTTTGAGTTTCTCTCATGATAAGTTCATGAAAACAGGAAAAGCACGTGGCCATAAATAGTGCTAGGCGAGATATGTAGGCGAAGAAATTCTAAAAAGTGTGTGTATAGCAATGTCGTTCTGATCACATGGGATAATGGTTCAAAGCATAGCTACCTAACGTTCTGATTAGGCTTCACTGTCTTTACTAAGGTTAAGTTCAAATAGAAAGATACCTAACTGTATTAACACTTTTTATCTTCTATACTCTGGAATTGGATTTGTCATTATTAGAACAAGTGGGGGATTGTTGTAAATCCATTAAGGAATTTTACAAGTTGTGTTCTAAAATGACAAAATAGTGAAAGTGAGTAAATGCTAATAAATGCATGAAATAAAGTCCCACATTGGAAGGTTCACTCACTTTGAAAACCTTTATAAAGAGTTAATATCATTAACTCAACAAAAGGACAAAAGAGGATAAAGTGCCACATTGACAAATATGGTGGTCCCAAGCATTATACCACTTGTATCAATCATACAACCATTCGCCGGTGTCGCCACCGGCGACACCGGCTTCGGCTCTGACTCTGGGTCCGGGGGAGTGGGCGTAGAGGCGCTAGTGGCGACTTGTAGACGGCACTTGAGCACTTAGGCACGTCGCATCGGAGCGATCGGGCTATTCGCGATGTTAATGAGGCGGCTCCGGCAGGCGACGATCGGCCTTCGAACGGCTTGTTATATTTTTGCTTAGTGCCTATGATTTGAATTTTGAATTCAGAAAGTGGCAACTGTTCACGAAATACTACAGAGTGAAACCATGCAATCATTAGTGAACCATGTTGTGTGCCAACAGTCATAACTTTTGAAAATTATATTGTTTCACCAAGGGTCGCAAGCTATGAAACAATATTATTTTGGACTATAAAAGCATGATTCCGAACTCATAATTTCACATCACAAAAACCGAAATTCCTCTAAATAATTCCAGAGCACTCTTCGCTCATTCAAGTTTTCGCCGGTCTTGCGCAAACTCGATAAGGCTGAATTATCCTGGGTATTCCTGTATTGAGACTCTAAGACATTCGAGAGTGCTTGAAATACTATAACGAAAGTGTTCCGTACATGATTCAAGCCTGGATCCATTTAACTTTGAAACATTTACTAACAAAATGTTAACAAAGCACTATAGATATAACAAAACACAATGAGAATAGCAACTTGTAATAGTATAATTGTAAAGTGAAGGATAGAAAAACACTTAGAAAGGGGGGGTTTGAATAAGTGTAACTTTAAAAACTTTTAAGATAAAAACAAAGAACACAATATTTTTATCCTGGTTCGTTGTTAACGAAACTACTCCAGTCCACCCCCTTAGAGTGATTTACCTCAACTGAGGATTTAATCCACTAATCAATCTTGATTACAATGGTTATCCACTTAGAAACACTCTAAGTCTTCTAGAGTATATTGATCACACCTTGATCACTCTAGGAAATCACCACTTAGAAACTTCTAAGTCTTCTAGAGTCTACTTATCTCACTGATCACTCTAGGAACCTTTTACAAATCAATGTAAAATAAATGTTTACAAGAGTATGAATTTGCTTCTTAAAAAGCTATAATCACAATTGTGATATTTCTCTTAAGTTATAAGCTCAACACTCACTAAATATTACAAAGTATGTGAGTTTGAAGATGAAGTTCATGTGTTTTGATTTCAACAGCGTTTCAGTAAGTTTGCCAAGAATACATTACTGCTTCTGATCAGAACTTCACTATATATAGGCGTTTGAGAAGATGACCATTGGAATGCATTTAATGCGTTGCGTGAATGGACAGCTTTGCATTTAATGTTTTCACTTTTTTGTCAACTACCTCGAGCCATGATTTTCTCTACTTTTACTGACTTTGCCTTTTGTAGCTTCTAACGTTCCTTTTGTCAGTCAGAGATTAGACTTCATAGCCCGTCATCTTGTACTAACTTCTGATCTCAGATTTTGTGAATACAACGTTTGAATAATCAGAATCAGAGTTACAGTTTGGTGCAGAGCATCTTCTTGTCTTCTGACTTTGAAGTGCTTTAGCGTGATACCATAAGAACTTCAGTGCTTCTGCTTCTGATCTCAAGTTCTTCTGATGCTTCATAGACCATGTTCTGATTCTACTTGACCATCTTCTGATGTCTTGTAAGAGCATGTTCTGATGTTGCATTCCTGAACCTTCTGAGTCAGTGCTTCTTAGCGCTGAATTGTGCATACTCCTTATATAATTCCTAAAATGGAAAATGCATAGGATTAGAGTACCACATTGTCTTATACAAAATTCATATACATTGTTATCATCAAAACAAGAATATTGATCAGAACAAATATTGTTCTAACATAAAGGACCCGAAAGAGGCATACAAAATTTACCAAGCGATACCGCACATCACCCGAAGTAGCCTTCTAGTCTCCTCTTGAAAGAATCCTTTGCCCATTGGGTGTCTCACTCACTCGTTGGTCACATCACTTGCTCTCTATTGGATTTGAGTAAAACCACCTACTTTCAACTCATGAAATATCAGAATTGGCATGTATTTGAGCACTAGCAGTATGAAAGCTCAGTCAAAAGGGAAAGTCACATTCTCCTAAAGAATATGAGAAGGAGTGTTTTAATCCCATGCTTTTGTTTTAATCCAATGGGCTATCATGCAATGCTCTTTTACACACACACATACATTTGATATGATTTATAACTTTCTAAAGTTGACTTTAGTCTTGCCGGTACGAATTGCAAGTATGGAATGTATTTTTTTAGCAATGAAACTTGTGAAGAGTCAACTATATTAGAAAATGAGTGATTAGTAAGTAAATGACCGTTTGATAACTTTTATAGAAAAAATATTCTTGGAATAATTGACAATGATGTAATTTTAGCTCATTTTCAAAAAATTGATTGTAGACAATTTTCATTGTAAATGTATTATATAATTTATATTAAACACTATTATTTTTTATTTTCAGTATAATTTAGTTCATAATTATTTTCATGTTTAGTCACACCAGTATATAATGCCCAGATCTGCCCCTGCATCTGGGTATGGTAATTGACATGTTGGAGTGTGTTATATGAGGTTCTGACAGTAGTTAGTTGTAATTGACAATTTCAACTCTAATTTTCCCGTGAAGCAAGGTGAGAGTATGGCATGTTATAACTATGAACTTGATAGGTTAGTCATAAAATCATTAATATTTTCAACAACGATGCTTACATCCATTCTTACATCAAATACTTACACCATATACACTGTTCACCGTATTTATACTGTGAACAGTATTTTTTAATAAAAAAATAAACTTATAAACAGTGTCGTGAACAGTGTCCGTGAACAGTGCATGAACAAAAGTTAAAAAATTCGTTAATGAAGTGGTGAAGTTGGTTAATAAACGCCCAGATATTAAAAATAATTTTAACTAGTAAAACAAAATTGATTAATGAAATGTAAAAAGTTGGTTAATGAAGTGATGAAGTTGATTAATAAACGCTCAGATATTAAAAATAATTTTTAATAGTAAAAAAAGTTGGTTAATACAATATAAGATGTTGGTTAAAAAAGTTATGAAGTTAGTTAATAAGCGCCCATATTTTTAGTAGTTATGAAGTTAGTTAATGAAATTTAAAATGTTTGTTAATGAAGTTATGAAGTTGGTTAATCACATAATTTTGTATCCGTACTCCCTTAATTTAAAAACACGTAAAAATATAATAAAAAATTGTATTTTTATTTTTTTTTTTAAAGTAATTTATTCTTATAATATTTCATTGTTTGCCGTATTGGTGATGCAATACTGTGTTGGTGTAGGATGTTGGTTTAAGAATAACATTTTTCTATTTTAAACTATTTTCATAGATGACATTATTTTCATGTAATGTTAAT
Source organism: Vicia villosa (assembly GCF_029867415.1). Classification (NCBI taxonomy): domain Eukaryota; kingdom Viridiplantae; phylum Streptophyta; class Magnoliopsida; order Fabales; family Fabaceae; genus Vicia; species Vicia villosa. Next base: position 142,999,396 of record NC_081180.1, read on the forward strand.
GCTATAAATCCTACATTGGTTAAAGTATATTGTTGTGATAATGACAAAGTTCAATTTCAATCAACACTTTGATATGTGAGGCAAAAAATAGTAGTAACCAAAATAAATGACCTTCAGCAATAATAATCATTAAGTAGAAAATATAATAGAATAAGACGGAAAAAACGAAAAGTTTGTTTATCTAATTCGGTCAAAAGATCTACTCTAGGGAGAGAGCAGCTCTCTAATTCACTATAGTCAGAAAAGTTGTTAAAAGAGATTACAAATGAGTTACAAGAAAATAGCATCCGCCTTTAGAGTTTGAAAGAACAACTCTGAAGGCGCCCAAAAACAAAACCCTATTTTCTACCCAAGTGTTTTTCAACCTCTTCAACTCTCCTTAATGTAAACACACAAACTCAAGATGTAGATAGTTGTTTCTCAATCCCCTTAGATAACTCCAAAGATCTCCCAAAACCCTTATCTTTCTAAGTTTTCCCTTGAAAAGATCTTAAACCATTTACTCTACCTTTTTGTTATAAACTATAAGTTTATCCCTCTATAAAACAATAAAGAGATACATATTTATAATTACTAAAACACAACATACAAAGCCCAAAATACAACTCATTAATTATTACTATAAAATATTATAAATATCTTATAATATATTTTATATTAATTTAGACTATTTCTAAATTAATATATATCGAATATACTAACATTAAATAACGGATCCGCAAACCGAACCGGTCAAATTCTAAATCTGTGGATCGCCCAAACTGGACATTCTTGTTGCTTTTCGGCTTTCTAATTTTAGGCAATATCGAAATATGTTTTCTTCATCTTCATCAAAGGTTTTAAGACATACTCCAACATTCTTCCCCTTGACTTTAAACTGTGGTGATATCAATTTAACCATCAACCACCTTGCTGATCTCTATCATATTTAAACTCTAATCAATAATCTTGATCAAATTCAAGGCACCATTGAATCTTGATCTCGCCACTTGCATCCACTTGTTTCCAATTACCCTTTTCTATCTAGGTCATCTAACAAGCCCACAAGTATGATTCTTCAACCATCATCGACTCCACATGCCTTCGAATGCATCCCTGAAGGTCCCTATTTCTGTATTTTGCAATCCTTCATCCACATTCAAAGCATAACACAGAAGACTAGCATAACTGTTTCTTTGAGATGCTACAATCTCCCTCCTTACCTTATCATCAGTCAAATGATAATCAGAGATCTTTGTAACTGTTCTCTCACTACTACTAGTATCCATAGTAGGAAACTCCACCTCAAACTGAGTTTTCTCTGTTATAGTTTCTAACAGGTTTATCCCTTGGTTTTTAGTGTTCTTCCTCTGAATAAATTCTCTACCAACCAAGTAAGTTGCTTTGACATCAGCCTTTCTCCCAAAATTCAATAAAAACTCAACGGTCATATGCATTTTTATCTTTTATTCTCTGCAAAAATCATTATACACTTCTAAAACAGCCTCAAGGCATTCATGACGCCTTGACCTCAAATCTTATAGCTCTTTTTCATGAAAGCCTCCATTAGTTAATGATGAATGAATAAAAATATTTAAACCTTCTAAAACATATAGAACACATATTTTAGACCCTTTAGCATTAATCATTTCATCACGCGAAATCTTCAACACTCCACGTTCAACTCTAGCGTAATAGCTAGATCATCAAACATGCTTATAAATAACAAATTTCGCTTGAGTTTTGGAACATACCTCATGCCGTGAAGAAGAAATTCACGATCATCAAACATTTTAAGTATCCATACCAATACCATAAACTTTGCAAGCCTTATTATCACCAAGGCTAATTTCTCACTACTAAAAGTATTACATTTGGTTACAAGATTTTACATCAGGTATAAAGATAAATAATGTGAAAAATATATGTCAAAGAATTTCACATCAGGTTTTATTACAAATTGATGTGAAAAAATTTGTTTTAGGGATTTTACATCAGACATTTAATGGAGTTGATGGGAAAAATAACTCAAAAATTAAAAATCCAATACACGGTGGCAATACTGTAAATAAAATGAAATTTTTTATAAAGGCTTTTACATCGGGCCATATAATACCCGATGGGAAAAGTCTACTAGAAAGGGATTTTCCATCGGCCCATATAATACTCGATGGGAAAAGTCTACCAGAAAGGGTTGTTCCATCGGCTCATATAATACCAGATGGAAAAGTATCCCACTATTTCCAACTAATCCCTAGCCTCCTTCACTCACAAAACATATTTCTTTTCTTTCTTCCCTTTCTGTGCGACTGAACAGACATAGCGACAAAAATCCAACACCCAGCAGACTCGCCGGTAACGCCCAGCAGACTTTCAGGTAACGCCATCGTCGTCGATCCACGACTGCCGCCAACCCGCGTTTGTGGTCTTCTGCTGTACCTCACCGTCTCCGCGCGACCTCAGTCCGACGGTGCGTGACCCTTCTCTTGCTTCAGCCTGCCCGCGGTGACCCGAGTCCGACAGTGCGCGACCCACCTCCTCTTCCGTAAGTTCGCTCTTCTCCCTCTTCTGTAAGTCCTTATTCAGTGGCTTTTGTTCACTTATTTGCATGTTGTTTTTGCTTACAAGTCATTCTGATATAGTCTTAAAATAAAAACATAATTTAGAAAGTACTTGCATTTCTGGTCTGAAGTTTCAGTTTCATCACAGAAAGTACCCATTTTTCTGAAATTCAGAAACAGATCATGACAAAAAAAGTTTGAAGAAGTTAGTTTTGAATAAATAACAATAAAATATAATGCAATTTTTAAGTTTTTCAACTATATGACCTTTTTCTATGAGTGTGATTGTTCACCGATCAAAAATAAATTATATATAGCAAAACATGCTTAAATTATATGTTTATGTATTTTTTAGGTACTTGAATATACATAGCTAATTGGGATTCATCTGATTTATAATAAGGTTAGTTTCTTGTTGTGGCCTAACTTGAGTTGGATACTGATATGTTTAAGCTTTTAGACATATGTATTTCTAGGTTTTCTGAATGCGGTGTTTTTCTTTTTAAATTTTAAGTTAACACACATTTATAAATTTTGAGAGCAAAATTACAACTCAACACAGTTAGTTATAAACTTTCCAATCAAAGTTATTATCCAACACTCAATTAGTTATAAATTTTCAAAAAATAATTACAAAAATACACCATCTCGTTCATGTTTAAAAGTCTCTCCATTCTAATAAATTTCTTCAAGTCATCAAATCTTTCAATACACCATCTCATTCATGAAATAATTTTATTAGAAATAATGTCTGCACCCCCGCCTTTTGGAAAAATATTTAATGTCAATTGTAGGCGTCATAATGATTTAATGATTTAATTATTTATGCATTAATTTCGGAACATAGATATGGATCGTAGTAGGATGAGAGCTAATCGATTAAGTGCTGAGTACGAACATGGAGTGATGTAATTTCTACAGTTTGCTGAAAGTAATGCTAAAAGAGATCTTCCTCCTCCTAAAAGTAATGCTGAAGAAAGTCTTCCTACGGTTATTCTCTGTCCATGTGTTCGTTGTGCAAATCAAGAACCAAAACTTAGTAAAAAAGAAATCATGAATCATCTAATTTGTGAAGGGATTTGTCAAAGTTATACACAATGGATATGGCACGGTGAAGTAGTAGCAAAGTCAAATGTGTCCCAAAGAGATAATGTTAGTGTAGAAATGGATGATCGTCTAGAAGACATGATGCGTGATATTGGATAAGATTCGTTTAAGAGGGCACATGTGTATGATAGTTTATGCTATGACAAGGACACACCTTTGTACCCGGGATGCACAAATTGTACACGTTTGTCGGCGTGTTAAAATTGTTTAATCTGAAGGCAGTTAACGGGTGGAGTGACAAAAGTTTAACCGAATTGCTTGAATTGTTGACACAAATGCTTCCAGAAGGTAACGTACTGCCAAGTCGTTATTACGAGGCGAAGAAAATATTGTGTCCGATGGGTTTGGAGTATGAAAAGATACATGCATGCCCTAATGATTATATATTATACAGAAAAGAGTATGTAAACTGTAACCATTATCCCAAGTGCAAGGCGTCACGCTACAAAAAGAGACATGGTGAATCTAGTGATGATGAGAATGATATTCGATGGTGAATCTAGTGTGAATCTTGCAATTCGTACCGGCAAGACTAAAGTCAACTTTAGAAAGTTATAAATCATATCAAATGTATTGTATTTATATAGCAAGTGTGTGAAAAATGAAGTAAAAATGATTTGATTTGATAAGTTTATTAATTGTGTGAAGTTTGTATAAAAAAAAGAATGAAAATGGATGCTAAAAAATTGGTTTGGCCCTAGAGAGGTTCGAACCCACGCCCTTCATGATCACATTTCAAAACTTAACCAACTGAGCTACGCGCGCAGCTTGTTAACTATATACACTCAATATATTATATTTTCAGATAAGCCAGGAAATTCAAATTTTACGCGCGCCATGTTCATCTTCTTCCTCGAGCTTCAGATTTTCAAATTCCTAACTCTCTGGTTTCTCAACTAAATGGCATGATGTAAACATCAATCTCACTCGTTTTTGGACAAGGAACATGATTATGGGCTCAGAATTCATTTATTCTAAGTGTAACTAACGAATTTCATTATGAACACGAAGAACACATAAACCCTAATTTTAAAATTAAATGATGCACAAGATGAATAAATGAATGATGATAGAGGGTTTTCAATCCTCTGATGATGCTGAGCAAGATAGAATCGAGCTTTACCACAAAGAGTGCTTAAATTAAAGAGGTGGGGTTCAGAAACTTACCTCTGAAAATGGAGGTCGTGAGGATGATGGAGAGCACCTGGGCTTGAATGAATGATCTCAATAGCTTCCCTGAGACTCAATGATGCTAACTGAATGCTTATTGCAGCCTGAATCCTTCTGAATTGTTCTATGGACCTCCCTCGATTTCAGCTTCAAGTGAACATGGAGGGTGTTGATTCTTGAGTTACAGATGAGCTGCAGCCATCTGGTTAGCTTCACTATGACCTGAGGAGTGTGCCTGGATGATTGGCTTGGCTCGGAACCTCCTGAATTACTCCATGGACCTCCAACTGCAAATGCTCCAAAGTGAGAGCAACAATGGTGTTCCTCCACTTACAGAAGTGATCCAGGTGCTTGGATCACCTCAAATGACCTCCCTTGAGATGTTAGAATGTTCACTTCCCAAAGATGAGCTCTGGTTTGAAGAAATCGATTCTTCTTGCCAAAGAACTTTGAAAAACAATGAACATGAGAAGAGAAAGAGAAAGCAAGGAATATGGTTGCTTTGGTGTGTTTTTGAATGAGGAATGCCTCTGTATTTATAGGCAAATGGATCAATATAGCTGCAGAGGAGTGAGCTTCCTTAGTGAAGTAAGTTTGGTTTCTTAGCCATGAAGAAATTTCAAAGAATATCCAAGTGTGATCATTGCATTTTCGAGCCACCTCCCCTATCCATTGATTCTATCTGATCTTAGGGGACAATTCAGATGCAAAGTGAGCTCTAATTGGTTGGTGAGAAGATTCCTTGGGTGATTCATCAATTTGCCATAAATTCACAAATGTAATCATTACATAATCACATGTTCTTGTTTTAGGAATCTTCTTCAATTATCATGGCATGGTGAAAATGAATGCATGGCATGTTTTCAGATGTGTTATGGGTCGTGTAGCATCCATAATTGAGGTCATGTGCACAAAATTTCAAAGTTCAAAAATGATGCATGACCTATAATTTTACTTCATGAGGCCAACTTTGAACAAGCATAACTCTTAGCTCAAATTGAATTTGGAGAAGGTTGAACACAATTTGGAAAGCCCTAAACATCTACTTTAAATCATTATTTTATGTCTTCTTCAGAATCATTTGGGAAATTTGTGAAAAATGAGCCCAAAGTTGGATGAAAACTAGGTTAAAATACTTAGAAAAATTTCTAAGTGTTTATGACCTAAACTTCAAAATTTCCAAAACTTCATAAATGATTGATCTTTTGAAAAAAGTTCCTTTGTAAGATGTTGTTTTATTTTGCAAGATCTACAACTTTCATGTTGGAAGTTTTTTGAGTTGTGTAGGTGAAATTTTGAGTTCTCACCATGCCTTCAAAAACCCTAATTCCCGACTTTTTGCTCCTTGATGAATTTCTTTGAATTTCTTTGGTCAAATGACTTTAATATCCATATATTGATGATATTGATCTTTGAAAGTCATTTTTTGACCAAAAACCTTAAAAGTCAAAGGTGATCCCCTACAGTTGACTTTTGCCCGACAAAGTGAATTTTTGGACTTTTGTGTAGAAACAAGATCTTATCCTCAAATGAGTGATGTAAATGGATTATATTGAGTTAGTAGAGACTCTTGAATCATGTCTTGAGTTTTGGATTCATGCCCTGATTAAAAGTCAATTATCTTGGTGAATTAGGTCAAAAACCCTAATTGTCGACCAGAGGACAATGATGACTGTAGACTTTGAACTGAGGTGTAATGTCCAGTGGATCTTGTCATGTGAGTTATTTGAAGATGATTGATGTCTTTGAATGGTCTCCTGGGGCTTTTTAGGGTTTCCCAAAAGTGATCCCTGATTTTAGTCCTTGATAGGCTCCAAACCCTAGTCTGTTGATCTGAGTAATCCTGTGCTTAGATGACTGGGTGTCTTAATCAATCATAGGTGTAATAATGAGGCTTTTGAGTCTTATGATTGTATTAGAGACTAATCTCTCTATTGATTGATCCTTTGCCTGAGTTTTCTTGTCTTTGAACACCCTCGATTGAATGTCAGGTTGCTCTGGGTACTTGCTTTGACTTGATGAAAATCCTGAAGATATGTCATCTCAGGGGGGTCAAAAATTAGGGTATGACAGATGCCCCTATTTAAGTTTCTTTTATCTGGAGGGAGAGAGATTGAGATCTCGATTTCTCCTGCGTAAAAGAGACTTAAATATCAAAGAATGCCCGAATTTTGGGCGCTCCTGAGATGATAAAATCTTTGCATGATTTGATCCCGTTGTCGCACTTGGCGGGGGATGAGGAGACAAACTCCTGCAGAAATACTTGATGTGGATTCTGGTGAATGGATGGTAATGTAGGATGCGCAATCCATCTTTTTTAACTAAGTGTTAACACTTAGAAAAAGGTAAACTACCTCCCCTTGTTTCGGATGTCCATATCTCGAAACTGGTCTTAGTTGTGTTTGGACAATATCTCAGATAAAGAGAAAATTTCCAACGGTTTGTTTCCTCATCAAACTTCTTACCAGCACTTGGAGGTAAGATACCATTTGATGGTAATAAAGAAACTTCAAGGTTTGTTTCCTCATCAAACTTCTCATCAGCACTTGGAGATGAGATACCATTTGACGGTAAATAAAGAAACTTCAAAGGTTTGTTTCCTCATCAAACTTCTCATCAGCACTTGGAGATGAGATACCATTTGATGGTAATAAAGAAACTTCAAAGGTTTGTTTCCTCATCAAACTTCTCATCAGCACTTGGAGATGAGATACCATTTGACGGTAAATAGAAACTTCAGAGGGTTGTTTCCTCATCAAACTTCTCATCAGCACTTGGAGATGAGATACCATTTGACAGTAAATAGAAACTTCAAAGGTTTGTTTCCTCATCAGACTTCTCATCAGCACTTGGAGATGAGATACCATTTGACGGTAATAAAGAAACTTCAAGGTTTGTTTCCTCATCAAACTTCTCATCAGCACTTGGAGATGAGATACCATTTGACGGTAATAAAGAAACTTCAAGGTTTGTTTCCTCATCAAACTTCTCATCAGCACTTGGAGATGAGATACCATTTGACGGTAATAAAGAAACTTCAAGGTTTGTTTCCTCATCAAACTTCTTACCAGCACTTGGAGGTAAGATACCATTTGACGATAATAAAGAAACTTCACCATCTTCCCTTTTGACCTGGCATCTTTGAAAGATTGTCATATGGGCCCGCGCTCTTTTGAGGGGCTAATGACTTTGTTTGAAGGCGGACGAATTGTTTTCGGGGTGGAAACTGCCATTCGTCGACTGGTGCCTGGGGAATCAACAAACTGTTTTCCTAAGGGGAAAACTACCATTTATCGACTCTGTGGGGAACTAAACATCCCTGAAACAGACAAACTGTTTGAAGAAACTGCCATTTGTCGATTTCTTGAGTATTTAACAGACAAACTGTCTTTCCTTGGGGAAAGACTACCATTTGTTGACTCCGCTGGGGATCATGAACTATCTTCTGGATGAAGACTACCATTCACTGATTCTGCTGGGGAATCATTTGTCGATCTGCTGGGAGATTCTGAATTATTTTCTTTGACGAAAAAGTGGCATCTCTCGACCTTGCTGGGGAAATACCAAACCTGTAGGGAATTCCAAAATGCGAAGCAGACTATCTTATCTGAAGAAGACTGTTGAATGTCGCTCTGCAGGAGAATCTCGGCTGAGGAATTCCAAAAGTGAACAAACTATCTCCTTGAGGGAGACAACCATTTGTTGACTTGCTTGGGGAGATCCTTGTGTATGAACTGTTGTCTCGAAGGAAAAAGTTTCTCCGGAACTTGCAGGGGAAACTCGAGTTCATGCCTCAATGACTTAGGCATTCACAGGATCAAAGCCTGACTCGACTATGCAGTTATGATGTAATGTATGCATGAATATTATGACAATGATAAAATGTAAAGTGAATGTGAATAAAATTGTCGCGGATGGAAAATCCTATGATACGACTTGAATTCTTGTTGATCAGAAGATGTCCTCTCCTTGTAGTTCGAACTCTCTTGGGAATATCTGGTTATCAGTTGTCCGCTGTCCGAAGTAAGTAATATGAATTGAAGTAAAGATCCGTCATCGGGAGATGTTCGCAAAGCGACCTCATGGGGAAATCTTGGTTCCCGGAGTCTCAACCGTTCTCGGAGCAACTATTTGCATTCTTCCTATTGTTTGTAAACCTTAGAAAGAAATTTCACCTTTATTTTTGCAAGTAAATTCATTTTTATTTTATGAAAACATTTGTTTCAAGAAAATGACTGTTTAAACTTAAAATGCATTTCAAGAAACTGAATAAGACTCGATTGCAAAGGAAAAGCACAAGGCTCAAATTATTATATATCGAATGGTAATCAGCCAAATGCTTGATTCCATGGAGTATTTACAAAGTTGGAAATTGGTAATTTTCGGGAAAAGGGCTACGATGAAACGTGACGACCGTTATTTCTCCCTTCTACTCCGAGTTGTGCTGTATTCGTGCTTCGTAGAAGATGACCTACTGCTGATGAATACTCCACTATGGATTTTGAATGATCAAGTTTGTCCTGAACACAGTTACTTGCCATATATCCCTAACTTTTGCGTAAACTACCCCTTTCGGGTTTTAAGTCCACCGGGATTGATTAATATATTTTTTTTTATGTCTCTAATTTTTGCCTGAATCGCCCTTTCGGGTTTTCGATTCACCGAGACGCTCTTTTTTGCCTAAGTCGCTCTTTGCGAGTTTTCAACTTAGCGAGCTGTTTTTTTTTAATTATTTAGGCGAAGTATTTCTTGACTGCGTCGACGTTCACAGGACGGGTGAATTCTTCTCCATCCATAGTCGTGAGTATTAAGGCTCCTCCTGAGAAAGCTCTCTTGACCACGTATGGGCCGTCATAATTGGGAGTCCATTTCCCTCTCGAATCTGTGAGAAAAGATTGAATCTTTTTGAGTACAAGGTCGCCTTCTTTGATTGTGCGAGGTCGAACCTTTTTGTCGAAAGCTTTCTTCATTCTTTGTTGATATAGCTGTCCGTGGCATAAAGCTGTCATGCGCTTTTCTTCGATTAAGTTCAATTCATCGAATCTGCTTTGACACCACTCGGCTTCTGTTAATTTTGCCTCCATCAAAACTCTTATTGATGGAATCTCAACCTCTATTGGTAGGACTGCCTCCATGCCATATACAAGGGAGAAAGGAGTTGCTCCAGTCGAAGTACGTACTGATGTACGGTAACCATGAAGAGCATACGGGAGCATTTCATGCCAATCTTTGTAAGTGATGACCATCTTCTGAATGATTTTCTTGATGTTTTTGTTAGCTGCTTCTACAGCTCCATTCATCTTTGGCCTGTAAGGAGATGAGTTGTGATGTTCAATCTTGAATTCTTCACAAAGCTCCTTCATCATTTTGTTATTCAAATTTGACCCATTGTCAGTGATTATCTTGCTAGGAACGCCGTAGCGACAGATGATGTGATTCTTGATAAACCTGACGACAACTTGTCTTGTAACGTTTGCATATGAAGCCGCTTCAACCCATTTGGTGAAATAGTCTATGGCTACCAAGATGAAGCGATGTCCGTTGGACGCTTTTGGTTCGATCATTCCAATCATGTCGATTCCCCACATGGAGAAATGCCAAGGGGAAGAGAGTATGTTGAGAAGAGATGGTGGCACATGAATTCTATCGGCGTAGATCTGACATTTGTGACACCTCTTTGCGTATTGGTAGCAATCTGACTCCATTGTCAGCCAATAATATCTTGCTCTCAGTATTTTCCTTGTCATGGTGTGTCCATTGGTGTGAGTACCAAAGGAACCTTCATGTATTTCTCTCATGAGTACTTCTGCTTCTTTTCTGTCGACGCATCTGAGCAGAACCATGTCGAAGTTTCTCTTATACAGAACATCTTCATTCAGGAAAAATCTACAAGCTAACTTTCTCAAAGTCTTTCTATCTTTCTTTGACGCCCCAAGAGGGTACTCTTGCTTTTGAAGAAAGTTCTTGATGTCGTGATACCACGGTTTGTCGTCGATGATTGCTTCTACTGTGAAAACATGAGCGGGCCTATCCAGGCGCATAACATCGATCCGAGGAATGTCATTCCAATGATTTATCCTAATCATGGAAAAGAGTGTGGCTAATGCATCAGCCAAGTTGTTTTCTTCACGAGGAATGTGATGAAAATCTACCCTGTCGAAGAATGGTAATAATCTTCTCGCGTAGTCTTTGTAAGGAATTAGCCCTGGTTGGCGTGTTTCCCATTCTCCTTTGATTTGATTGATGACCAAAGCAGAATCTCCATATACATCCATGTGTTTGATTCTTAGATCCATGGCTTCTTCGAGACCCATGATGCAAGCTTCATATTCGGCCTCATTGTTTGTGCATTTGAAAGTTAATCTGGCAGTAAATGGAATATGGGTACCCTGAGGTGTAACAATGATTGCCCCAATTCCTCGTCCATAAGCATTGACAGCTCCGTCAAAGATTAAGCCCCACTGGGATCCTATCTCAGGTCCTTCGTCTGGTAGTGGCTCGTCGTAATCTTTCATCTTGAGGTACATGACGTCCTCGTCCGGAAAGTCGAAACTGGTTGATTCATGACCATTGAGTGGGTGGTGAGCCAGGTGCTCAGCTAGAATGCTTCCTTTCACGGCTTTCTGTGCGTGATACTCAATGTCATATTCTGATAACAACATCTGCCAACGGGCAATTCTCCCGGTTAAAGCAGGCTTCTCAAAGATGTACTTGATTGGATCCATATGAGAGATCAAACAAGTAGTATGTCGAATCATGTACTGGCGGAGACGCTTGGCAGCCCAGGCCAAAGCACAACACGTCTTCTCGAGCATGGAGTAGCGGGATTCACAGTCAGTGAATTTCTTGCTCAGGTAGTAGATGGCATGCTCTTTTCTCTTTGTCTCGTCTTGCTGTCCAAGGACACAACCCATGGAGTCTTCTAAGACGGTTAAGTACATTATCAAAGGTCTTCCTTCCACTGGAGGAGACAAGATGGGTGGTTCGAGCAGATATTCCTTAATGCTGTCGAACGCTTTCTGACAATCGTCTGTCCAGACGCAACTTTGATTTTTCCGTAGAAGTTTGAAAATAGGAGCGCAAGTTGCAGTCATGAGATATATGAATCTCGAGATGTAATTCAGACGTCCAAGAAATCCTCTAACTTGTTTCTCGGTTCTGGGCGAAGGCATTTCTTGAATTGCCTTGACTTTGTCTGGATCTACTTCAATTCCTCGTTTGCTGACAATGAAACCAAGGAGTTTTCCTGAATAGACACTAAAGGTGCACTTGTTGGGGTTCAGGCGAAGCTGAAACTTCCGTAAGCGTTGAAATAACTTTGTCAGATTCTGTATGTGATCTTCTTCATTTTCTGATTTGGCAATCATGTCGTCCACATAGACTTCCACTTCTTTATGCATCATGTCGTGGAAAAGCGTAGTCATGGCCCTTTGATAAGTTGCCCCTGCGTTCTTTAGTCCAAAAGGCATAACACGGTAGCAGAACGTGCCCCAGGGGGTGATGAAAGCTGTTTTTTTCCATGTCTTCAGGTGCCATTTTGATTTGGTTGTATCCTGAAAATCCGTCCATGAACGAGAAAACTTTGGATTTTGCTGTACTGTCTACCAACATATCAATATGTGGTAAAGGAAAATCATCCTTAGGGCTAGCTTTGTTCAAATCTCTGTAGTCGACGCACATGCGGACTTTTCCGTCTTTCTTAGGAACGGGAACAATGTTAGCTAACCACTGAGGGTATTCTGAAGTGACGAGGAAACCTGCGTTGATCTGCTTTTGAACTTCCTCTTTGATTTTCATGGCCATCTCCGGATGAGTTCTTCTTAATTTTTGCTTGACCGGAGGGCATTCTGCTTTTAACGGCAAGTGATGCTCCACTATACTGGTATCCAACCCTGGCATATCTTGATAAGACCAAGCGAAGACATCTGAGAATTCTTTGAGCAGCTGTATCAAACTCTCTCTGATCTCTGAACTGAGCGAAGCTCCAATCTTAACCTCTTTTCTGTTTCCATCGGAACCAAGGTTAATGATCTCTAGAGGCTCATTGTATGGCTGAATGGCCTCTTCCTTTTGTTGAAGTAATCGTGAAATTTCCTTTGATATTTCTTCGTCTTCTTCTTCCTCTGCCTCGAATACAGGAAACTCAAAGCTTGGAGAAGTCATACGGTCGCACGTTTCAACGGGGTATTTTATGATTAATCTGCATATGTGTGATAAGTTTTATTTAGACAACGAGGGAAGACTCGGTGTATGCAGTTAATGGAATATTTTGATGTTTTTTAGGGTGTTTTTTAGGATTACCAATTTCCGAAAAGAGAAAAGGGAAAACTAAACGAAGGAACAGAATGACATTTTTATTTATTGACAGTCATTTCTTGAAACAAAGACCCTATAAAACAAAACTCTATTGCTTTGGGCGAAGCAAAGAGGGACATTTTCCTAAGAAATAGTAAAATGCAAAGCCCTATGAAACATCTCTTCACCCTGGGCTATGGTGAGAGGACAAAATAACGGTGAAAGTTCCTACTTAGGAGTGCGAACAACAGTTGAAACCTCAACAGCTGTCCAGTAGTGGCGAACCCCATTGTGCACTAAGTAATCTGGAACCTTAGGCTTAAGCTGGCATGTGGTAGGTCTTGATTTACCAACCACTGTCTTTGCAACACTCAGACGATCTTCTTCTACTTCAGCAGACTGAGCGGTGTGAGCATACCCATTTCCGAGTGGAGTATGTCGGTTTTTATTTTGAGGAAACTTCCAATCTTCTAAATGGAGAGACTCGTTGTCGGAGACACTTTCGAGATCATCCTCTTCTGTATTTTGGTCTTGCTTTTCTCCCAAGATGGCATTGACTAGATATGTGAACTCTAGATCCGTAGTCTCGGAAGGTGACTTGGGGATATAATCCTCAATGATGATTTCACCAGTAGATGATGATGAATAGCAAGGGTTATACATCTCTTTTGGCTGAGAGAGGTACTCATAATCAATGTTCCATCCAGTTGGAACAATATCTTCAAGAGAGATTCTTAAATTTTCAGGAGCGGAGTATTTCACCATGTAGTCGAATTTTCCGCTTGGTTCTCCTAATGTATCCCAAGTCTCTTCGGGGATAGGAGGAACTTCTTCTGATGAACCATGACTTCTGGTGGTGAAGCTGTCAGTAACTTCATCCCGGCTTGGTTGAGTCTTACTTTCATATCCTTTAGTCGGATAACAGCAAGGTGGATCAGACTCTGGTAGGGAGATATATCCTGCTTTGTTAAGATAGGATAACCATTCCTCTTCATCGGTGTTTTCCGTACCGATGGTATTGACTGCTTGTTGAACAGGTTGAAGAAAACCTCCACTGCAGAAAGTTTCTTGAATAGGGAGAACTACCTCAATCCCTGGGATAGCTCTTGATGATGTCGGAAAGAATCCAAGTCCTGTTCTGTTCTTGTTGTTGGTAGGAATATTAATGTGCCCCCAACCACTGGTAGTGCCATCCTTTACAACTTGGATTGCATCTTTGTATGAAGAAATAGACGCTGCTTTCTCCTTTCCTTTGTCTAAGGAAAGTGCTTGGAATTTAGTTCCAACAACTTCTTTTGGTTCTATGTCGGAGAATGATGACAGGTTGCTGACGATTAGAGCTCGTTCTCCACATACGGTTACCAATTTGTCATTTCTTATGAACTTCAGTTTCTGATGAAGTGTTGAAGTAATTGCCCCAGCCTCATGAATCCATGGGCGACCTAGCAAACAACTGTATTGTGCTGGAATGTCCATAACCTGGAAAGTGATTTTGAACGTCTGAGGTCCAATAGTTATGGGAAGATCTACTTCTCCGAAAACTGACTTTCTTGATCCATCAAATGCTTTGACGATGACATGACTTTTTCTTAGAGGGTAATCTTCGAAAGATAATCTTGATAATGTTGATTTCGGCATGACGTTGAGAGAGGATCCATTGTCTATTAGGACTCCTGTGAGTGTATTACCCATGCAGCCAACTGAGATGTGAAGTGGAAGATTGTGGTCTACTCCTTCTTCAGGAAGATCTTCGTCACAGAAACTTAGGTTAGTTCCGGCGGAGATGTTGGCAATGATGTTGTTGAATTGGCTTATAGTAACACTTGGTTCTACGAAAGCTTGTTCCAAAACTTTCTGTAGAGCTTCCCTATGAGCTTCAGAACTCAATAGCAGGGAAAGAACAGAAATCCTAGACGGAGTATGTAGTAATTGATCTACAATGTTGTATTCACTCCTCTGGATTAACTTCAAGATCTCATCATTTTCTTTCGCTTGAACAGCATTGGTCGGATGATTGTCTTGCCTATGTGGTACTTCCTCCGAAGGTTTCTCCACATTTTCTGTTGTTCTGTTGAAGACTCGTCCACTTCTGGTGACTCGACTAACATCAGCAATGTTGACAACAGACGGTAATGGTATTTCCTTACCATTTTCAATGAATGTAGCATTGTACTTGTATGGTATAGCCTTGCTAGACTCATACGGTACAGGACCTGGTAAGTAGATGACTAGTGGTGCAACTGCTGTCTTCCTGCTATCATACTTGACTTGCATTGGTTCAACTTGATTAATTTGAGGAGATACGGTAAAGACTTCATCATCTTCTCTGTTGGCAAGAACAGTAATGGTATTGTCATCCATCAGCTTTTGAATGTCGTTGCGAACACGCAAACATCCTTGTGAATTTCTTCGACAGATTCTGCATCTACTGTAAGCGTGGAAATCTGTTCCAAAGTAGGCAAGTCCATTTAAAGTTTTGTGGAACCTGACTACCGATCCTTCAAGGTCTTCAACTTTGTAGATTTTGTATTCTCCTGGACATCCTTGAACCATGTTGATGTCATGTTCAGTTCTGACTCGGATATGTTGAATCCATCCTAAGTCCATTTGTTCTTGTAATGCAGCTTGAACTACGGCACATCCTTGATTATTCTTTGGACAAATTTCACATGTGAAGTAGTTGTGAGGTGGTACATGACCGTACCCAGCTTGTTTAGCGTGCATCTTGACAAGATTTTCCCCTATCTGACGAATGTCGTAGATTTGAATGACATTGGGGTGTTGATCTATCAGATTTACTGAAGCTTCTTTGTGCTGCGGCAAAGGATTTGCTTGGACGTTTGGATTAGTATCTTTGAAGGATAACATTCCGCTCTTCACTAATCGTTGGACGTCAATCTTGAAAGGGAAACAGTTCTCAATATTGTGACCTGGTGCCCCCTGATGATAGGGACAAGATTGGTCAGCCTTATACCATGGTGAGGAACTATTTGTAGGATTTGGAGGACTCCTTGTCTGAATGAGTCCTTTTGCCAGTAATGTTGGAAACAATTCTGCATACGGCATTGGTACGGGGTCAAAGGCAGGATACCTTGGAGCCCGATTGTTGTAATTTGGAGGTCGAACCTGCTGCTGAGGTTGCTGCGACCTTTGTTGAATTTGTTGTTGCGAGACCTGAGGTTGATAAGCTGGCGCTGAGTTAACAACCGGAGTTATTGTTGCAACTTGAGGTTGGAATTTCTTCTTGATTTTGTGCAAGACATTGCTGACATCTTGATCCTTTTTCTTCTGGAAAGAACTTCCATACTTCCTTGGACCAATAGAAGATTCTGGTTCTTTGTTCAAGCGTCCTTCTCGAACTGCTTCTTCTAAACGCACACCCATGTTTACCATCTCGGTAAAGTCACTTGGTGCACTTGCAACCATTCGTCCGTAGTAAAATGGACTCAAAGTTTTGAGATAGATTTTTGTCATTTCTTTCTCTTCAAGTGGTGGACAAATTTGAGCAGCAACTTCACGCCATCTTTGAGCGTATTCCTTGAAGCTTTCTCTATCCTTTTGAGTCATGGCCCGGAGTTGATCTCTGTCGGGAGCCATATCCAGATTGTACTTATACTGTTTGACGAAGGCCTCTCCGAGGTCTCGAAAAGTACGAATCTCTGAACTGTCCAAGTTCATATACCATTTGAGTGCAGCACCAGTCAGGCTGTCTTGAAAGTAATGAATGAGCAATTGTTGATTATCAGTCTGAGTTGACATTCTTCGAGCGTACATCACAAGATGACTTTGTGGGCATGAATTCCCTTTGTACTTCTCGAATTCTGGTACTTTGAATTTGTGAGGAATCTTAACATTTGGAACCAGACAGAGGTCTGCAGCATTCTTTCCAAATAGATCTTGTCCTCGGAGAGTCTTGAGTTCCTTCTGCATTTGCAGAAACTGTTCTTGGAACTCGTCCAATCTTTCATACACGCCAGCGTCCTCACTGGGAGCGTGATGATATACTTGTCCGCCCTGTGGAGGAAAAGTATGCATAATGGGCTGTGGAGAAGCCATGACAGCAGATCTTGGAATCTCAGCATTCTGTTGTGCGAAACCCATTGCCGTTGCTCTTGGAACTTCAATTTCCAGAGGTTTGTAACCCTCCGGTGGACGCGTATCCATGGTGACTTTTGGAGCTTCAGAAGCTGGAGGTATGTACCCTTCTGGAGTAAAGTTATACGGCATGCCCCAAGGTCGATCAGGCGGCATGGTATACTGAGGAATAGGAGTAGAAACAATCTCGGAAACCACAGTCTTTTGTGGTTCTTCTGGCGTTGGTCGATTCTGCGCAACTACCAGGGCTTCTACCATACTATTGAGTCTTTCAACAGTACCTTTGAGAGTATTAATCTCTTCTCTGAGTTCTTCATTCTCTTGCTCAAAGTCTTCCATTCTTTTCTTGCGACTTGAACGAGTGTTGTATGGATGAGACAGCTTGAAAGTCTTGGTTCACCTCCTTCTCCTCCTCTCTTTCTGGAGAAAGGAAAGTAACTCTTAGATCCGCGACAATTCTCGTGTCAGTGCGTACGACTAAAGCGATGTATGATATGCAATTAAGTTATTATTTTTCAAGGAAACACCATAATTACGTTATGAAACATCAAACTTTTATTAATTAAGCGAAAACGCCGTTTTTACACACTTTGAAAATGGAAATACAGAGAAACTGAGAGAAAGGACTCTAAAACTTTGATGAAGAGCCGACTTCACGTTCTAACATCTTCTTCTGTTTCTTGAGCTGAGCGTTCTCTGACGTGAGCTGATCGATGATCCAGGAAGCAGGAGGGATATGATGAGAAAGTGACGATTGTGTCACTTGTCGATCGAGTACTTCAAGTAACTCATCCTTCCTTCTTAGGATGTTTTGAATCTCAACATTTTCCGTGTTGACAATTCGATACTTGTTCCTCCAAGCATTCCTTTCTTGGCATACCTTGTTTAATGCCGCTTGCAGTTTTTCAACATCAGTGGAGAAAAGGTAAATTGGTTCCCTTAGGGGAATAGGTTCTTGATGTTGATATGGCATCCTGAGCTTGAATGCTCTGATGCGTACCCATTGAAGGTAAGGATCCAGGGAGATGCAAAGATGTTTTCCTAACAATCTTCTCCCTTTGCTGTGAACAAGACGCCAGGCTTGGACAATTTCCTTCTTCAGCATGTTGCCATGATCGTCGATGTTCTTGAAGAACAGACCCTCCAATTGGATGTTACTTGGAATATTTTTCATGGGATAGCCGTATTGACGACGGGCTAAAGCTGGATTGTAACTAATTCCTCCCTTAGTTCCAATAAGGGGTACGTTGGGAAAACTTCCGCAACTGAAGATGATCTTGGTTTCGTCGTTGTCAGGACTACACCAATCAATGTCTGTATGAGTGAGAGACATGATTTTCTGTGACCAGTAAAGGCCATCCCTCATGTTCCAGAAAGTGCTAGACTTCGGCAGGTGTGAAACGAACCATTCGTATAACAACGGTACGCAGCATGTGATTAATCCTCCTCGCTGCAGGTTTCTTGAATGCACAGAGTGATAAGCATCCGCAAGCAAGGTTGGAACTGGATTTCCAATTAAGAAGATCTTAATTGCGTTGATGTCAACGAAATCGTTAATGTTAGGGAACAAAAACAATCCGTAGATAAGCAAAGCCAAGATTTCCTCAAAAGCGCTCATATCTTGGATGCTGACGAAGTACCGAGCTTGATCAAACAGGAATTTGGAGGGCAATCCTTGAATTCCTCCTCTACTCACCATATGAGTTCTGATGTCGACTACGTTCAAAGGAGTAGTTGCAGCAATGATAATGTCGTCATGATTCTTTTCCAAACCGGAGTACGGATCTTGCGCGTACACGGGTATTCCAATCAGACGAGAGTACTCCTCTAACGTAGGCATGAGCTGATAATCTGGAAAGGTGAAGCAGTGATACGTTGGATCGTAAAACTGTACCAAGGTGGGAAGGATCCCATCCACCATGTTGGTATTGAGCAAAGGCAGAAGTTTTCCATACTTCTCCTTGAAAGCCTGGGGGTTGACCACCAGTTTTCCGAGCTTTCCCAGTTCCTCGACCTGGGGAATCTTGAAGGTGTATTTCCTAGCTCTCTTTCTTCCGTAATCCATGGTATAGATCCTTAAGTCCTTTCTCCGTTTCTCTCTTTCTATGAAGTTCAAAACGTTCGTTATTTAGTTTCCTTGAAAAACGACTCGAAAAAGACTCTTTTTGTTGTTTTTAGTTGTTTATTAATGAATGATGCATGAATGCATGAATGCACACACAAGAGTTTTAAACAAACATGGCGTTGAAGGGTATAGTGGTCATGAAGTCAAAACGCAATCCCCGCCCCAATGGTAAACTAAGGATAAGGATTTTTGTACCTGTAGAACGGGTTCTAGGGGTCTCAGAGTTTTTGCTCAACCTTAAAGATACGTTGACTGGTATCTATAAGAGAGTTTTCTCTGAGTGTAGTATCTGCGTGACAATTACTTCCGTAATCACCGCTCTACGTCCTAAAAAAAAGGCTTTAAGTGGGGTTAATGTGTTTCTAGGTCCTCTTGGTACAAATCAGTCTCGGAATGCAGTGGCGCAGTTAATCACAACCAGCCACGCAAATCCCAAGAGTAGACTTGGAAACCAAGATTAGAGGGCCTTCACCGGGAAGACATTCTCCATCCTATCTTATGTTGCACTCAAATCCGGGTATAGGATTTCTCACCACAAGGGGGAATCAAGCCCTTTCCCGATACAGAATAAACAAAATAAACAAATATATATGCAACAAACACATGATATGACACAGAGGTTAGGCAGGACCTCTCTTGTTTGAGGGGGAATTTGGCATCCCTAATTCCTCATTGGGGCTGGACCAGCAACAGGTCAACCATTGGTTTGGATGAAAAACCAAGGTTTTTAACACTTATATCCCCAGCAGAGTCGCCATTTTTCTGTGGTGGTCGTTTTCTTTACCTCCCCGTTTCACTTGGGAGGACGGCACGCTAAACCCTTCACGCGAAATTTGGAAGGAGAATGCGCCCGTGGTGGGATGAATTTTATTTCAGTTCTTCCTACGATATCACACGAACTTTCTTATTGGTCCTACGAGTAGGAAAGGGAAAAAAAGATCTCAACTAAACCCTAGGAGTTTGCTAAGTGTGGGGATTTCACCTAGACTAGAAATTCTGGAGTCCGGGAGGTCGGTTATACATAGGGAAGTGTTTAAACACCCTACATATCTGTAGTACTCTACAGGAACCTTCTCTGTGTCATTGTGATTGTGTTTGTTGCTAATGATTGGGAAAGTTTCTCCTTTGTGTTAGGAGAGAGAATTGAATTGATTAAAGAAAGACAGACAGATAGACAGACTAACTATTTTTGGTATTTTATTAGCTCGCTGAGATTCCTTGTGAACCTCATGCCTACATATCCCTAGTGGAAGTCAGAGCTTAATGTAGTTCGGGGAACTAACTAGGGAAATTACTTGTTTTTGGTGCCTTGCTTGAAGCTCAAGGTTGAAGCTTGGAATTAAATCTCTGTTTACAGTAAAGAGACATGAAATCATCTTTACAGAGAGGTATTTGTACTATTCTACCACAAACATTTAAAAGTGACAGAATAACTGAATTCATTTCATTCAAGAGGGGGACCTTACTTGTGTATGTGCAAGTATACCAGTCAAATGCCTCTTAAATGAAAGAAAGATGCTCATCCAAATTAGGGAAAGTTACCACATGTCTGGGTTTTACTGCCAGCTCATGCCTTTCAAAATCCTAAATGGGAGACTTGATTAAAATGAAATGTAATGTTTGTTTGTTTGAATGTGGTAGAGTAGTAAAAATATCTCTCTATAGAGATAAGCTATGTCTATCTACTATATAAAAGATTTGACTTTAGCTGGCTTGTATGAGGCCCAAGCTTGAGGCTTTTTGATTGATTAATTAATTATTATTGACTCTGGGAGATGAATCCACTGGGGATTAATTACAGGGTATTTTTGTGTTCTGTACAAAGCCCAGAATTGAGGCTGACTCTACTTAGGGAGACTCTATTTATGTGCCTTGTACAAAGCCCAAGGTTGTGGCTGATTGCTGAGGATAATTGAATTTTTGAGACTATGAATGACTCTATTTTGTGTGCCTTGTATAAAGCCCAAGGTTGTGGCTGACTCTAGCTAGGGAAAACATTATTTTCTGCCTTGTACAAAGCCCAAGGTTGTGGCAGACTCTTAAATAAACTGAGTATGGATGACTCTATGGGGAAAAGATCCTAGGTGTTAGGAATCTTTGACACATGAAAATATGGTTTATCTGCCTTGTACAAAGCCCAAGGTTGTGGCTACTGAGTGATGAAGAACTCACTGGGGAGACTCTATTATCTGCCTTGTACAATGCCCAAGGTTGAGGCTGACTCTTGACAGGGGAGTTTTATTGTTTGGGTGCCTTGTATGAAGCCCAAGGTTGAGGCTAACTATTTTTGTTGGTTTTGACTCTACTGAGGAGATTTTATTTATTAAAAGACTGTTTTTCTTTGGAAGCTAACCCTTTCCAGGGATTTTGACTCAGCTGGAGAAATTATTTGGTAAAAGACTGACTTTATCATGTTTTTTTGGGGGCTGACCCTTTCCAGGGGTTTTGACTCTTTTGGGGAAATTATCTCCTAAGAGAAATGAATCCTTATTATTGACATTTATTAATTGACTTTGGAGGCTAACTCTTTCCAGGGATTTTATTAAAAATGAAAGAATGTGTGGAAGCTAACCCTTTCCAGGGATTTTATTAAAAAATGAAAGAATGTGTGGAAGCTAACCCTTTCCAGGGATTTATATGATTGAAAAATGGATGGCAGAAAGATTATCTAATGGAGACTTCTTGTTTAAAGCCCAAGATGAAGGCTGACACATGCTGAGGAGAAAATAAACATAGATCCTAGACTCTGCTAAGGAAGATTGATGAAGATAAGGGTGACAGAGACTGTCCATGTCTCTCATTCCAAAAGGTGTACTCAATGTGAAATTGAGACAAACTTAGCTTGTTTAAAGTCTGGTTTAAATTGGAAGAAACTCACCAGGGTAGGCTAAAAGGTGACTAAAAGACCTGTTCCTATGTTTATAAGAAACCTGATGGGTCCTTGTATACAAGCTCAAGAGGAAGCTGGAAATGCTTTTAAGAAGCCTGTGGGTCCTTGTACAAAGCCCAAGAGGAGGCTAATCGAGGGTCCTTGTTATAGCACAAGAGAAAGCTTATGTAGTTTTGAACTTATTTTGGCTCTAAGCAAATGGGTAAGAGGTTTCACCGGGAATAATTCCTCTTTGGGTGGATGTGTCCTATATTTTGGATTCTAAGGTTTTTGCCAAGATGTTTCACCGGGAATAATTCATCTTGGTGGTTTGAACTACAGATCTCTAATTAGGAAAGAGCCTTCACCGGGAAGACATTCTCAATCCTAGGCCATATTCCTATAATATATATATATATATATATATATATATATATATATATATATATATATATATATATATATATATATATATATAGTTTAACTGTCCTAGGGTTTATACTCAAACGTAGTTCTAAACTAATATATATGAACAGTTTATATTTGACAGTAATTTAAATAAAGACTGTAAATTGAAAGCTTGTAAAGCCTAACCTGGATGGAGTGGAGGCCATTGAAGAAGTATGTACAGAGCCTCACCAGTAATTTTTGTTGTTTTGTTGATAACAATTGAGTATATATATGATAAACAGTTAATGGTTTTTGAAAACAGAAGAAGTGAAGATGGACAAAGGTCACATAGGTATCTGAAGAGTTTCACCGGGAATAATGCCCTTCAAATACCAGAAGAATGTTTTGAAAACAGAAAGAAGATTTTGAAAATACAGTTTTGAAAACAAGCTAAGAAGAGAAGGTTTTTGGGACTTACACTCTATTAGAGGCCCAGTACTTTACAGTACTGGTGTAAAAGCAATTTGAAAAATGATTTGGAATGATGCAAGGTTTTGTTGTTTGAAAACCTTAATCATCCGTTTAATCAGAGATTGAAAACAGTTTTGAATATTGACAAAAGTCAACTTAATTAAGGCAAAGATGAAATCTATACCCAATTAAGACCTAAATAATTAGGGTTTTATCATAAAATTATTCACAAAGTAATTAGGTTAAAACAAAATGAAAATATATATTTTAAAGTATTTAAGAAAACATTTAAAACATACTATTTTAAACCTAATTAAAATACATGAAATAAATAATATTTTTATGATTTTTTTGATTATTCACAAAGTAAGTATATTAAATAGCAAGTGTGTGAAAAATGAAGTAAAAATGATTTGATTTGATAAGTTTATTAATTGTGTGAAGTTTGTATAAAAAAAAGAATGAAAATGGATGCTAAAAAATTGGTTTGGCCCTAGAGAGGTTCGAACCCACGCCCTTCATGATCACATTTCAAAACTTAACCAACTGAGCTGCGCGCGCAGCTTGTTAACTATATACACTCAATATATTATATTTTCAGATAAGCCAGGAAATTCAAATTTTACGCGCGCCATGTTCATCTTCTTCCTCGAGCTTCAGATTTTCAAATTCCTAACTCTCTGGTTTCTCAACTAAATGGCATGATGTAAACATCAATCTCACTCGTTTTTGGACAAGGAACATGATTATGGGCTCAGAATTCATTTATTCTAAGTGTAACTAACGAATTTCATTATGAACACGAAGAACACATAAACCCTAATTTTAAAATTAAATGATGCACAGGATGAATAAATGAATGATGATAGAGGGTTTTCAATCCTCTGATGATGCTGAACAAGATAGAATCGAGCTTTACCACAAAGAGTGCTTAAATTAAAGAGGTGGAGTTCAGAAACTTACCTCTGAAAATGGAGGTCGTGAGGATGATGGAGAGCACCTGGGCTTGAATGAATGATCTCAATAGCTTCCCTGAGACTCAATGATGCTAACTGAATGCTTATTGCAGCCTGAATCCTTCTGAATTGTTCTATGGACCTCCCTCGATTTCAGCTTCAAGTGAACATGGAGGGTGTTGATTCTTGAGTTACAGATGAGCTGCAGCCATCTGGTTAGCTTCACTATGACCTGAGGAGTGTGCCTGGATGATTGGCTTGGCTCGGAACCTCCTGAATTACTCCATGGACCTCCAACTGCAAATGCTCCAAAGTGAGAGCAACAATGGTGTTCCTCCACTTACAGAAGTGATCCAGGTGCTTGGATCACCTCAAATGACCTCCCTTGAGATGTTAGAATGTTCACTTCCCAAAGATGAGCTCTGGTTTGAAGAAATCGATTCTTCTTGCCAAAGAACTTTGAAAAACAATGAACATGAGAAGAGAAAGAGAAAGCAAGGAATATGGTTGCTTTGGTGTGTTTTTGAATGAGGAATGCCTCTGTATTTATAGGCAAATGGATCAGTATAGCTGCAGAGGAGTGAGCTTCCTTAGTGAAGTAAGTTTGGTTTCTTAGCCATGAAGAAATTTCAAAGAATATCCAAGTGTGATCATTGCATTTTCGATCCACCTCCCCTATCCATTGATTCTATCTGATCTTAGGGTACAATTCAGATGCAAAGTGAGCTCTAATTGGTTGGTGAGAAGATTCCTTGGGTGATTCATCAATTTGCCATAAATTCACAAATGTAATCATTACATAATCACATGTTCTTGTTTTAGGAATCTTCTTCAATTATCATGGCATGGTGAAAATGAATGCATGGCATGTTTTCAGATGTGTTATGGGTCGTGTAGCATCCATAATTGAGGTCATGTGCACAAAATTTCAAAGTTCAAAAATGATGCATGACCTATAATTTTACTTCATGAGGCCAACTTTGAACAAGCATAACTCTTAGCTCAAATTGAATTTGGAGAAGGTTGAACACAATTTGGAAAGCCCTAAACATCTACTTTAAATCATTAGTTTATGTCTTCTTCAGAATCATTTGGGAAATTTGTGAAAAATGAGCCCAAAGTTGGATGAAAACTAGGTTAAAATACTTAGAAAAATTTCTAAGTGTTTATGACCTAAACTTCAAAATTTCCAAAACTTCATAAATGATTGATCTTTTGAAAAAAGTTCCTTTGTAAGATGTTGTTTTATTTTGCAAGATCTACAACTTTCATGTTGGAAGTTTTTTGAGTTGTGTAGGTGAAATTTTGAGTTCTCACCATGCCTTCAAAAACCCTAATTCCCGACTTTTTGCTCCTTGATGAATTTCTTTGAATTTCTTTGGTCAAATGACTTTAATATCCATATATTGATGATATTGATCTTTGAAAGTCATTTTTTGACCAAAAACCTTAAAAGTCAAAGGTGATCCCCTACAGTTGACTTTTGCCTGACAAAGTGAATTTTTGGACTTTTGTGTAGAAACAAGATCTTATCCTCAAATGAATGATGTAAATGGATTATATTGAGGTAGTAGAGACTCTTGAATCATGTCTTGAGTTTTGGATTCATGCCCTGATTAAAAGTCAATTATCTTGGTGAATTAGGTCAAAAACCCTAATTGTCGACCAGAGGACAATGATGACTGTAGACTTTGAACTGAGGTGTAATGTCCAGTGGATCTTGTCATGTGAGTTATTTGAAGATGATTGATGTCTTTGAATGGTCTCCTGGGGCTTTTTAGGGTTTCCCAAAAGTGATCCCTGATTTTAGTCCTTGATAGGCTCCAAACCCTAGTCTGTTGATCTGAGTAATCCTGTGCTTAGATGACTGGGTGTCTTAATAAATCATAGGTGTAATAATGAGGCTTTTGAGTCTTATGATTGTATTAGAGACTAATCTCTCTATTGATTGATCCTTTGCCTGAGTTTTCTTGTCTTTGAACACCCTCGATTGAATGTCAGGCTGCTCTGGGTACTTGCTTTGACTTGATGAAAATCCTGAAGATATGTCATCTCAGGGGGGTCAAAAATTAGGGTATGACAGCTTGTATCGGTTAAAGATATCAAATTAGTTGGCTTAAAATCTCATGACTGCCATGTCTTAATGCAACAACTACTACTAGTGGCTATTCGTGGGATATTGCCTAACAATGTTAGGAAGACTATAACTAGGTTGTGCTTGTTTTTCAATGCAATTTGTTGCAAAGCCATTGATCGATTAAAGTTAGAAGATTTGGAAAATGAGACTGCATTTATCTTGTGCCAATTAAAGATGTTTTTTCCTCCTTCATTTTTTGACATTATGGTTCACTTGATTGTTCATCTAGTAAGGGAGATTAGATTATGTGGTCCAATTTTTTTATGGTGGATGTATCCAATAGAGCGATACATGAAGATCCTAAAAGGGTAAACCAAAAACCCACACCGTCCAGAAGCATCGATTATTGAGAGGTACATTGCAGAAGAAGCAATTGAGTTTTATTCTAACTATTTGTCGGAAGTGAATGCTGTAGGGGTTCCCAAGTCTCGTCATGATGGAAGATGTGAGGGTGTGGGTACACAAGGTTTAAAGATCAAGAGCTTAAGTATTGATGTGGTTGTTCAAGCACATTTGTATATATTGAATAACACAGATGAAGTTCAACCTTACTTATCTGCTCACAAAGGCATCATAAAGAAAAAGTACCCTAAGATGAATGAAAGAGGTTTGTTAAAAGAGCGTAATAAGAGTTTCTCTGAGTGGTTTAAAGAAAAAATTGCTAGTGATGATAGTGCTTCAAAATTGGTGTGTTAAAGACAAGGATGGTAAAATTAAGGATCCGTTGAAGAAGGAATGGATTAAATATGCGGGAGAGAGATGGAGAGGTTCTAAGACACAATTCACAGACAAATATGTTAATAATCCCAAAAAAGATCTCGCTCCTACACATATGAGGTATAATTTTATTAAAAAAGAAGTATGGTAAGAGTTTCTGAAGTCTCGAGATACCCCCGCATTTAAGGTTAGTAGGGGTTATATTTGAGTTTTTTTAATAACATTTTTATTATGTTTAGTGATAACTGTTTGATTTTATAATTAATAGAAAAAAAGTCTAAAGGATAGGGAAAATGTGGCTAGGAATGTATACCCACATGTATTATCTCGTGGAGGGTATCGCTTGCTCGAGGAGACAATTAAAAATGAAAGGATATCATCAAGAGATGATTCTACATTAGATGATAATGGTAGTCCATCTCCACCGTCACGCCATGAGTTATGGAAGAGAGCATGACAAAAGAAAGGAGGAGAATACACATCAAAGTCTACACAAGCTGTTGCGGAGAAAATTGTCAGTAAAACTTGGAAATTACTTCAAGTATCATTATATTTGTGATTATTAAAAAACTATTGAATTTAGTTATGGTTTTTGCATTTTGTAGGATTCTCTAGTTGAAGAAGCTGAAAAAGGTGTCTTTGTTCCACATGGACGTAACGATATCTTAACAGCAGCCATTGGAACATCTGAGCATGGCGGCCATGTTCGTGGTGTTGGAAAGCACCATAAACAAAGCACTTACTTTGGAAGATCGTCTTCACGTCAAGGAAAACATATAGATGTAAATGAACAACTTGAACAACTTTCATCAAATTTGGAAGCAAAACTTAGAGCTGATTTTGATCAAAAGTTGGTTGAAGAGCGTAAGGCGTTGGAACAATCTTTTATGGAGAAACTTATGTCTATGGGTTTGTCGTAAAGCACAGATAATACTAAATGCATTGATAAAATGGAAGTAGTTGAAGGAAGCGGAAAAGGAAGTTGTTCAGCTGTAAAAGGAAGCACAAAAGATGTGGAAGTTGACGATGTTCAGAGATTGTTACTCATGGTTATGAAAATGGCTGACCAACACTTGGAAATGGATTTAAGTCATTTTAAATCTGCCACTAATTTTTATATGTCAACTAAATGTATCAGAGAGTTGTTGATGGGTTTTCATTGGCTTGACGTGTCTACTCTGCAAGTTTGATGCACGTAAGTACATTTTCTTTTTTTATTACTTTCAATATCTATTAATAGGTTATATCTCCCATCACTTTGAATTTAATGTTTATTTTAAAATTATTCAGGTATATTCATCGTGTATGTATTGATAATTCCACATCAGAAGTGTATGGATTTATGGACCCTGCTATGTGTATGTATTATGATGATGTGCCGAGATCTATAGCAGTTGTTAAAAAATACGTACAAGATAAGTTAATGTCCCAAAATAGAGTTTGTCACTTACTACCACTTATTCATGGGTAAGTTTTTATGGAATTTTGTTTTCTATTTTTTAATTTTGATAACATAGATATTTTATGTGACTCTTGTATTTCCATAGACATGTACAGACAACATTGGCAATTAATAGTCATGTGTCCAATAGACAATACTGTGGTCTTCTTTTGTTCACTTCATCGAGATATTGATAAAGCCACGAAGAAAATTATTTCAACGTAAGTTTATCTTTTATGTGAATTTTGTTATAATATAGTATATATCATATATATATACATAAATTATTACAAAAGTAATTTCATATTTTATGTGGCTTTATATGGATTTTTTTTTGAATTAGTGCTTTTGAGGTTCATCAATTTGCAAATGGCAATAGAAAAAAGGCTATTACATGGCTTAGGCCCAATATAAGTGTGATGTAAATTAAAATTCTATATTTAATTTTATGATAATTATTCACTAATTATGTCTTTCATTTGTAGACAAGGAAACAACATAACTCTAATGATTGTGGATACTATGTGATGAAAAATATGTTGGACATTGTCTCTGCCAATATAACTGAATCTTGGATGCAGGTAATAAAATAACTCTAATTTGTTATTTACTTTGCATTTTGCAACTTAATGTGAATTTTCAAAGAATAACTCTATATTGTTATTTACGTATTGTAGGTATTTAATGATCCTACAGAATTGACACAAGAAGATTTGTATGATTTGCGACTCCATTGAGAAAAATGTTTCTTTGAGTTATATAAAGAATAACTTTATGTTTCTCGTGGATGCATGTTGTTATTTTGTAGTAGTAAACCGTGTGTAAACCTTTGTTACAATTTTGTATACTTGTGTATCCTGGATTAATACTTTTGTATATTTTGACAAATATATATATATATATATATATATATATATATATATATATATATATATATATATATATATATATATATATATGCATCTTAGCTATTTGGTGCAATTAAATGTGGTATGTGTGTTGTGGGAAAAATATGCAAAATAGCAACCTAACTTTGATCTGTGTGGTATTTGAATCTTATATGAAAAATTAGGTATAAAATAAATTACTGGTTAAAATAGGAAAAAATAGGAAAAAACAACCATTATATGCTTAAAAGCAGTAAACATATTACATCGGGCTTTATTAAAACCGATGTAAACGCATGTCTATTACATCGAGCAAAGCTGAAAACCGATGTAAAAACAATCTATTACATCAGGTGTAGATGAAAACCGATGTAAAATATGGCGCATATTTTTTTAATAAAAAAATTGCATTATTTTTCACATCAGATATCTGTTTCAACCGATGTGGTATGTTAATTTTTCACATCGGGCCTTGAACCGATGTAAAGTGTCCTAGACTTATTACATCGCCTGGCTTTACATCGGGCCTAGGACCGATGTAAAAAGTACTTTTCGCCCGATGTAAAAAGTAGTTTTTGCACTAGTGACTCCACCTTGCACTAGCTTCGAAGTCTCAAAGTATTCTATTCTTGGACACATGTGATAAGAGAAACCCGAGTCTGTGACCTAACTATCTTCAGTCTCCAAACTCGATACCACTAATGCACCAGAATCCTCATAACCATCCTCATCCAAGACAATCACAACTTGAACAGAATCATCATTGACCTTTCTCTCAAGACAACCCTTCTGAAAGTGAATGGTTTTCTAACAATTATAGTATTTTACCTTTGACTTGTCAAACCTCTTTGATTTAGAAATCACTTTACGTGCAGTTCCTCCTCTTGAGACACTTAAGTCTTCACCACTTTCATCAATATTCAAATTTTTCGACTTTGAAATTTTTTGGATGTCACAGTCGTCTAGACTTCATCCAAAGTAATAGTACATTTCTTACCACAAAGAAGAGCTTCCTTAAAGTGCTGAAAGGGTCTGGGTAATGAGCTCAACATGAGTAGAGCCTTGTTCTCATCATCAATCTTCACCTAAATATTTTCAAAATCATCAATAATCTTGAAATTTTGTCAACTGCTCTATTATGGATTTGTTCTCCACCATTCATAATTAGTAGAGTTGTTGCTTCGAACACAACTTGTGAGTCAAAGACTTGGTCATATACAATGATTCAAGTTTTGTCCACATCGAAATTGTGGTTTCCTCCCAGACGACTTCCCTTAGAACTTTATCCCCGAGGCACAAGATAATGGAACTCCTGGCCTTATCCACAATCTTAATCTTCTATACTTTTATTAGGCGTGCAGACATTGATGTTTCGCCCTTTAAAGCTTCAATACATTTATCTTGAATTAAAATTGCTTGCATCTTCATTTTCCACAATCCAAAATCGTTGTCTCTAGAAAATTTCTCGATCTCTCATTGAGCCATGGCGTGGACTTGTAAATAATACCTCTTTGCCCCACGGTGGGTGCCATTTGTTGTGAAATTGATAATGTAATTAACACAATTCAGAAGAAATTATTAGAATTCAATCACACCAAAAAAATTGATGGGTGGGATAAAGAACAATGACAATCAAAATAAGTGGCCTTCAACAAAAATAATTTTCATTGCAATAAGACAGTGAATTAACTTGGCAGAAGAAGAGAAAAAATGAGAGAAACACAATGTTTGCTTACCCAGTTCGATCAAATGATATACGTTTGGGGGAGAGAGTATCTCTCCAACTCACTATACTCTGAAAATTATTACAAGATATTACAAATGAGTTACAAGAAAATAGCCCTCAAAGTTCTCAAGAACAAACCATATTTTCTACCCAAGTGTTTCTCAATCTCTCAAACTCTCAATATAGTAATCACACAAATCCAATGTGTTTAGAAATATTGTCTGATCCTTCTAGATAACTCCAAAATTTTCCCTAAACCGTAAACCTTTATTTCTCCTATTAGCTATAAAGTTCTAAAATTGACACACTTACATAACAGAAAAGATACATATTTATAATTGTTAAAACCCAACAGATCTATAACAAAACTCATTAGCAAATGAATCCATGAACCAATTTTTGTCTGATTTTTGCTGAATTTTTTTTTTCACGAATAATGACCCCTTCTATCGATTTTTTGAAATTTAAAACTTTTAGTTTATGCACTTATTAAATTTTTTTCACTTAAGCTTTAAAGCACATTTCAACATATATATATATATATATATATATATATATATATATATATATATATATATATATATATATATATATATATATATGTGTGTGTGTGTATATATATATATTGTTGTAAAAGTAGTATTATTGTTTTATATAATCGAGAATAATATGAATGTTAAGAGTATTAAATTTGAATGTACAATACACCACGTTCAAAATATGAATTTTGCTAATTGAAATTCAAGTGGACAACATTAATACGATGAAGAATATCCAGAACTGTAATAAGCAGAATAGACATGATACTACTCTTCTGCTGCAAATTTAAGAGTGATTGAAGAGTATACCGGAGTGGAGAATAATCCACATAAAGACGGAGGCTAATACATATTAAAAAAAAAAATCACTTCATAGAATTATGCGGCATGCATGCGATGATAATTTTAGTTTATATATTATTATTTCATTGTACGATTTATTAACTATGATTGAAATGCCAGCATATATAATGGAATATGTACA
Source organism: Vicia villosa (assembly GCF_029867415.1). Classification (NCBI taxonomy): domain Eukaryota; kingdom Viridiplantae; phylum Streptophyta; class Magnoliopsida; order Fabales; family Fabaceae; genus Vicia; species Vicia villosa. The sequence continues at coordinate 143,031,345 of NC_081180.1, forward strand.
AACATATGCAGTGTTGGATCTTTGGCTCTTTTTATTCATAATAACTAGTGTCTTACCCGTGCGTTTGCACGGGTACCCGTCGTTTTCGCGCATTGTGATTGAGAAAAATAAAAGATATTAGTAAAAGATTAAGTTTTGGGTAAAATTGAAAAAGTTATAAAAATAGTAATATTTTATTTAACAAATTATAATGAAGGAAAAGTTTTAAAATCGCAAATTCACAAATTATAATGAAGAAATATTCAATCAAATTATATAATTCAATTAGTGATAACTATTAGCCCAATCTCAAACTATCAGCTAAGGAGAATCGATTATTTTTTGCTAGCTAAGGAGAAAATTAATTATTTTGGCTCAATTATAACTACAAACTATTAGCCCAATCTCAAACTATCAGCTCTGTCTTGTAGGCCAATGAGAAACCACTACAAACTCCATTTATAATAATGATTCATTCAAAATGCATAATTAATAGAAAAATACTTTGACCAGTTATTTCATGTTCCCGTTAATATTCATTATTTTGATAAGTAACTTCGTATTCCCGTTAATATTTCAAATTTCTTCCCGTTAATTTTCAAAATTTTGATCAGTAACTTTATGTTCTTGTTAATATTCATTATTTTGATCAGTAACTCCTTGTTCCCGTTAATATTCATTATTTTGATCAATAAGTTCGTGTTCCTGTTAATATTCCAAATTCGTTTTCGTTAATATTTAAAAAAATTATCAGTAACTTAATGTTCCTGTTAATATTCAATATTTTGTCAATAACTCCGTGTTCCCGTCAACATTTATTATTTTGATTAGTAACTTTGTGTTCCCGTTAATATTCAAAATTTGTTCTTGTTAATTTTTAAAATTCGGATAGTATCTTAATGTTTTCGATAATATTCAAAATTTTGATCATTAACTTTGTGCTCCCGTTAATATTTAATATTTTAATCAATAACTCCGTGCTCCCGTTAATATTCAATATTTTGATGAGTAACTCCGTGTTCCCACTAATATTCAATATTTTGATCAATAAACTTCATTTCCCATTAATATTCAATATTTTGACCAGTAACTTCATGTTCCCCTTAATATTTAATATTTTGATCAGTAACTTCGTGTTCTCGTTGATATTCAATATTTTGTTCAGTAACTTCATGTTCCCGTTAAAATTCAATATTTTGATCAATAACTTCAAGTTCCCATTAATATTCATTATTTTGATCACTAACTTCGTGTTTATGTTAATGTTTCAAATTTGTTCCTGTTAATATTCAATAGTTTGATTAATAACGCCATGTTTCCGTTATTATTCAATATTTTTAGCAGTAACTCCATGTTCCCGTTAATATTATATGCTTTGCTCTGTAATTTAATACTCACGTTAATATTCAATATTTTGATTACTAACTTCATGCTCTCGTTAATATTCAATATTTTGATTAATAACTTCATGTTCCCGTTAATATTCAATATAGTTTGATCAATAACTTTGTTTTCCCGTTAATATTCAATAGTTTGATCAATAACTTCGTGTTCTCGTTAATATTCAATATTTTGATCAGTAACTTTATGCTCTCGTTAACATGCCATTTTTTATCAGTAACTTCATGTTTCCGTTAATATTCAATACATTTAATATTTTGATGGGCAATTTAATATTATCTTTAATATTCAATATTTGATTAGTAACTTCATGTATCCATTAATATTAAAAAAAAATCTTTTAATATTAAATATTTTGATTAATAACTACATGTTCCCGTTAATATTCAATTTTTTTATCAGTAACTTCATGTTTCTATTAATATTCAATATTTTGATGATATTTTTGAAACAAAAATAAATTAATTTTAACATTGTTTAAAAACATTTGATGATAATTAAATTTTTTTATAATAACAAAAATCTTAAATTGACAAATTATAATGAAGAAATATTCTATCAAATTATATAATACAATTAATAATAAATATTTAATATAATTGATTAAACTCAATTTACAAATCAAATATATTATTCCATATATAAAATATTTGAATCAATAGTTAATTATTCCTATATATAAATATTTTTGTTTTGTAATTATTTATAAAACTATTTAGGCTTAATTGCAACTTTAATCCTCCTATTTTGTCTTTTTATTGATTTTGATCCCTCTATTTTAAAAATCACTATTTTAGTCCCTTTTTTAAGTTTTCTGTGCAATTTTCGTCCCTCTATTTTGTTTTTTTCTGCAAAATTAGTCCCTATTCCTGTCTCTTTTTCATTAGAAAACTCAAAAAGGGACCAAAATCGTGGTTTTAAAAATGGGGGGACTAAAATCGAGAAAAAGACAAAATAGGGGGACCAAAGTTGCAATTAAGCCAACTATTTAAATCAATTGTAAACTTATTCTCGTTATTACATTTAATTAAATGTGTTAATATCAGTACCATATGTGCGTACCATATAATTACCCGTGTGTATCCGTAATATATTATTTTGTATTTGGATAGAATTGACCCATTAAAGTTTTAATGGTAATATTTCAATTATATTATATTATATAGATAAATATATATATTGATTATTGATGAACTTGTTCAATTAAATTTTAAATTTTATAAATGACAAACAAATTGTATGATTAATAAAAAATATCATACAATTTTGATATTATTTACTCATATATTACTTATGTTTCATTCTATTACTACTTATTCATACATTACTTATGTTTCATTCTATTACTATTTATTCATACAATACTTATGTTTCATTCGATTACTTATGCTTATTAACACCCATAGTTATTTTTAAATATTTTTTTAAAAAAAAGTCAATAGATCTAATATATTTATTTTATTTAATAATCTCTAAAAAATTTCATTTATATATATATATATATATATATATATATATATATATATATATATATATATATAACTTTCATATTTTATATTTTAAATAATTTAGTAGTATTAGTAAGAAATCTTATTAAAGTGAAAATAGAAAATAGTAGTTAGTTTTTCTATACAGAGAATGACGATGGCACATGTTGTATTTTAAATATTTTAAAAATATACTTTATTTTTATAATAATATCTATGAATTATTTATCAAAAAACTCCATACAATATATAAAAGCAATGATATGCCTAAAACATTATATTAAAATATGTATCTAATAATATTTATCCTTTTGTTAAATGAGAGGTTAAAAATCTTCTAACCATATGAAATTTGGTTTCAAAATTATGTTGATAAATTCATTATTTTGGAAAGTTTCTATTAAATAATTTTGAAGAAAATCAAGTGAGATAAATTATATTTATTAATTTTTAATGATAATATGATTCACTATATTTTTGGTGATACAACATCAATATAATTGGAGTACTAAATATATTTGTAACGTATTTATTTTATACCAATTAAGATATTGGTAAGTAATTGATATGATTTTAATGTATTGATTCTATATCAATTAAATTATTTCCAACGTACTGATTTTAAGGTATGGGTCGTTAAAAAGGCTTTTATATCTTACAAAGTTAGATAATTTTAGGTAAATCATACAAAAGTACAATATTTACTCAAAATTATATTATTTTTAGGTAAATCATACAATATTGTAAAAACAATATAATTTTGTAAGATATAAAAGTACAATATTTTCTCAAATCTAATAATTTAAATATACATATGGTAAGTACTAAAAGAATAAGAAATCAAAAGTTGCAATCACATGCATTAAATCATAAATTAAAAGTTGCAATCAATCGATCAATGATTACTAAAGATAATTATGATATTTAACTTTTTTATAAGTAAATGATTTATGTCTTTTCATTCTAAACTCTTTATTTACCTAAAAAAATATACTGTTTTTTTCTTTATTCTTTGATTCTATTTCCTTATACATTTCAAAATTATGTATATGTTTTGAATTTGTAATATTTTATCTTTATTTTTTGTTTTGTTCGACCTTATAATAAATAAATATCAATAATATTTTATAAAACTAACTTTGTATATATTGATAACCTTAATTTCTTAATTTGACCTAACTAAAATATTCTTTAGTTCTATGAATTAATATAAAATATTATCTTATTTACATATTATAATATTTACAATTTCTATAATTACTAAGATTTAATATAAATATCACTCAAACATAAAATCAATCAATTAAGATTTATTTATTAATATTTGCACTTAAAATATAAAAAATTAAAGTTCATTCTATGAATTAATATAAAATATCATGTTATTTACATAGTATAATATCTACATTTTTGACAAAACTTGCGCAAGCATAACCCAGTAATTTCAAGCCGATTCTCCATTGTATATTGACACCAGCCAACTTGATTTCTACTTCTACAGCTCAAACTTTCGGGACAGTGATGTTTTCTACTGTCTGTACCAGAAAAAAAAATCCAAAATACATATTAGGACAATATTTAAATTGTTACTAAAAAATTGAAAATAGGGATTGGAAACAACCCACGTAAAAAACGAACCATATACTATGGAGTGACGCCAATTGGTACTTCAGAAATTCAACCTGCAAATAACATGAAATGCCAATTAATACTTCAGAATGATACACTACAAATTCAACCTGCAAATAACATGAAAGATATTTTCTATCAAGAAAAGAAAGAAAAAAAATGTTAAATTCCGGTTTGTCCATGAATAGTCGTGGGAATGGCTGTAATTGCAAAAATAGTAAAAATAGTATAAACCAAAATTTTCCACATGAATAGTCGTGGGAATGGCTGTAATTGCAAAAATAGTATAAACAAAAATTTTCCACGATTAGGTTTGATGAACATGATAGATATTGCGAAAGTATGATGGTTATATATAGTAATGATAAAAGTAAAGTGTTTTGGAACGTGGAAGGTGGAGGGCTTGAAAGGCAGAAGGGGCTTGGAAGGCAGAAGCATTATATGAGGTCATTAGTTGTGAATGTGAATGGCCAGAGAAAGTAAATAATTTGTAACTGCGAGATCATGAGAGGTTGGAGGTTTAAAGTTCAATCCTACCATGGGAAAGGAATGATGTAGAATTTTGTGAGAAGAGAGGCTGATGTGGCATAGCTAAGAGATGAAGAAATGGTAGACTTTTCTTATATGATAGATTGAGAACCAACTAGCGAGACATTTTCTTTTTGCTCTTCATGAAAATTTTTTTATAATAAAAATAAAATTAAAAATATAAGAATAATAAAATAAAATAAAAAAGCTGGAGGACTAGCTGGAAATTGATAAACAACTTGATTCACATGTCTTCTAACAAACTCACTACATGGTTGAGAACACCAACAAAACAATTATTTTATAATTTAGTATAATAACTCCTAATTCTATAATGTTAGTATAGGGGAAAAATGGCAGCAACAACGCGTGTTGATTATCATGAAGCAAATAGAAAAACAAAGGATTTTTCAAAATTTATAAATTGTGGTTTTTTATAAAAAGTAGAAGGTAAATATTGATGGTGTTCATAGTTTTTTTATGGGTGTTTTTCTCAAAGATTCATAAATTTCCAGGAATAAGTATTTAATCATAAATGATTTTCAGAAATAAGTATCTAAGAATAAAAATATAAGAATAACGGGGCGTTTGTTTCACGGAATCATAATTTATTCTTAGGAATTACTTACCCGGGAAAATAAAGATAGGAATTTACTCGAAGAAATTATTTGAAAAAGTTGTTTGGAAAACATTTTGATATTCCTAAAAAAAATTTAAAAAAGTTTATAAAATTTCATTGGAATCTCATTCTCATCCTTTTACATGGGAATATGAAAAGTTATGAGAAGTTATTTTTTTTCTTGGAATCTTTATTCTTAGGAATAATTATTTTCAATCTTGTAACAAACATGACTATACACATTTCCTATTCATATATTTAGAGCTGTTAAAATATGTTAGTTCACATGGGCCGGCCCGTCAGGCCCAAAAGATCATAAGACTTTGGCCTTAAAATTAGAGCTCTTATTTTTTAGGATCTTTTTAACCCAACCCTGAAAAGTCCGCTACCCATTAGAGCTAGCTCATATGGGTCGTGGGTAGCCCAGTGGGCTCGCATAATAAAAATTTAAGTAAATATATTAATAAAAATTTAAGATTTTTCTCATTTCACTAAATTTTATCTCTATTCTATTCAATTTTTCTCTTTTAAATATTATACAATGTAATAAATATTTTTTGATCGTATTATATTAGTTTTCTCTTATAATAAATATTCAAGTATTATTTTATACAATTTAGACATATATTGTTTTTAGAAACACATTATAGTATTTATAAGAGATAATATAGTACTTAAAATGTATTATGTTTAAAATAACATAATTTTTAATTTTATTTATAATAATTATTATGGAGTTTTTATTTTAATTTTTAAAAAAAAAAAAGTCCCTTAAGGCCGGATAGCTCGAAGCCCATCTAGGGTCGGACTCAGGTAGTAAATCTCGAGCCCATTTTACAGAGTCTTTTTGGCCCAATCCTAAAAACTCAAAGGTCCGACAGAGCTAGCCCGTTTAGGATCGGATAGCTCATTTTAACAACTCTATATATATTTCTTAGAATCTTATTTCTAAACTTGAAACAAACACACCCTAAAATTATGAAAGAATCAATTACATTGGGTCAAGAGCAATACAAGAGCACTACATAAGTAAAAGAGATACCACATATTCATCTAAAATCTTAAGGTGATAGGTGTATGGGTCCTCTTATTTATATAGTGTTCAACTTCAACCTCCACTTTTATAAGCAATATGGGACTACAACTCACACTTGTACACAATATTCTGCTGACGTTCTATCAATCCAAACATATCTTAAATTAATTTTGTAACAACTAAGTCTTATTCTAATTACTAGTGTTTCTCTATAATATTTATTCCTAATTTCTTAACAAACAATCCTTTACTTTTTAATTGATTCCTATGGCTATTAGTTAACCATAAATAAAATTAAGCGATTCAGTTATTAAGAATGTTATAGTTTTAAGCTATTATCATGGTGATAACCAACAAAAATATTTCTATAAGGAATTATTTGCATAAGATCATTTGTAACAGGTAAAAGACATTAAAAATAAATATAAATAAATTATTCTAAAAGCAAACACTTAGTCATTACAAATATTAACTAGTCAGAGACCCGTGCTTCCGCACGGGTGATTTTTTTTTCTGGTGTAGTATTTTTGTAATGATATGAATAATATAAATAAAAGGAATTACAAGTAATATGCATAATTAAAAGGAATTGTTTTACTTGAATAGAGTTAGAGTTTCATTGATTGCTCTGTTATACTCCCAATTCTTTGAAAACCGAATATCCATAGGAATCGTTTTGAAATTTGAAAATAAATACTTTAGTTTTCAAATAAAAGTCATTATTGTTTAAAATAAAATAGGCATTGTATTGAAAGTGGCCCTTAAGATTAAACATTATTATCGTATTCATGTGCTAATTTTGTGTGTAATAAAGAACCATATAAAAAAGGACATGTGAGTTGGAGAAAAAAATAAAATTTTAACAAATGCAAATAAAATTTTAACAAATGCAAATAAAAATGAAATATTAACATTTAAAAATAAAAATTATCTCTCAATTAATAGTAATTGTTGATTAAAATAAAATAGCTACTATGTTGATAATGACCCGTGAAATAAAAAAATAATTTGATGCGATATAAATTATATTTAAAAACAAATGTAAAATAAACAATAATCATGGAAATTTAATTGTATTAAATAATGATAAAAAATCGTGAGATGGAGAAAAAATAAAAATAAAGATATTATCTCTCAAATAAAGACAATGATTGATTAAAATAAAATAGACATTATGTTGATAGTGACCCGTGAGATAATAAATAAATAAATAAATAGAGAAAAAATTAAAATGAAAGTAAGAAAGTGTGAAAAAATGTGAGAGAAATTTGAAATTTTAATTAAGATAGAGAAAATGTGTAATGATCGATTAAAAAAAATTAAATATTGAGTTGGTAGTGACCCGTGAAATAATTAAATATTTTTGGGAATAATAATTAAATAATCAATTATTAATATTTTTTGTGATAATAGATAAATGTAGAAAAATTAAAATGAAAGTATGGAAAAATGAAATGTGAAAGAAATTTGAGATTTTTAGTAAGATTAAAATTTAAAAATAGATTATTAATATTTTTTGTGATAATAAATAAATTAAGAAAAATTAAAATGAAAGTAAGAAAGTGTGGGAAAATGAAATGTAAAAGAAATTTAAATATGACTTCTGATCGTACCTGATCAGAAGAATCGTCAAGGCAGCAGAATCTGGCTTGGAGAGCAAGATGGGGGGGTACCTGCAAGGTTCTCCGATGCTTAAGTTAGTAGCTATCAGAGAATGAGGGTTGAGAGTGAATAGAATACCTGACCCTCTGGTGAGAGAGGGTATTTATAGCCCCCAGCGCTGGGCCAAGGTTTCCTAATTGGGCCAAATTTAATTGGAGGCTCACGTGCTAGGAAACTGCCAGAACGTCCTTGTGCTAGGGCTGAGTCAGCAGGTGACCCACGTTCTGGATGATCATAGCGTAGGGTTCGGAGGTGGTTGACCGAATCCCCCGCTGTGTGACGCGTGGTCTTCGCGCGTGGATAACTCCTTGACGGTTATCCAGTAAATGGGCCCAATGAATTGGGCCTGCTCGGCTAGTGAGAGGAGCTGGGCCTGCTCGGCCCAGGCCAGAACAGGAGCCCCCCAAGTCATTAGTCTTGTGAGAGTGATGACTTTAGCCAAGAGACTGGCCGAGCAAGAGTACGAATGTTGGTCGTCAACTGGGATCTCGTCGTTCGACTAAGTCTGCGGGGGAAGAGGTTGCTGCTGGGTATAAGAGCCAAGGGTGGTCGGATGGTGTCCTCGAAGACCAGTCGAGGAGATGGATGTCCCTTGGTTTCCTCTTGATATGCTTGGTTGCTTCTTGTCAGAGTGTGGCTGACAGGTGGCAGTTGTGGAGACTGTCATCATTGCAGCGCCGTTTTTAGGCATAAATGCAGACTGCGCCGTTTGGGTTTCCAAAGTTGTTTCGTGACGTGGCATCTTTTCGTGGATGGAGCTGCCTTGGGGGTGTAATCAATGATGGCGTCTCCTAGGCTGCCTAGGCTATCATGACACCCTTTGGCCTCCTTTCCCTATATAAAGAGCGAGAAGACCATTCATTCGTCACTTAACATTTTGCAAACTTACAAGACTCGCTCACAGCTCTCCTCTTCGTCTCGCACATCTTTCCTCCGCTACTTCAAGTAAGTTCCTCGTCTCCTCCTTGCTTTTATTTAAGTTTTATGTTTTAGCTTCGAGTGCGGCGGGCAGGATTGATGAGTGTGTCGAGCAAGCTTCATGAGTTTGCCGAATAGTCATAGGAGATCGTTATTTCTTTCATGCGTTTGCCGAGTAAGTTTTGAGTGAGCGGGACAGGAATAGTTGAATTAGACGTCCAGGCTTTAGATTTAATAAAGAATAATTTGCATGAGACGAGCGAAGGAGACGGCATGCCTCAGTTAGGGTGTGAGTTTGCCGGAGAGCTAGATGCACCTGCCGTCCATCGCTGTACGTGGCGACTTTACTTTGCGGGTGCTTCTAATTTGGTTCGTCGGTATCCGAGGGGGTTGGAATTCTTTCCTCGTCTCTTTTCCTCGCCCTTTCACTTGACTTGCGGTGGAAGGGTGGATTTGACCAGTCGAATTCACTGTTTCCTCTGCTTTTCAGGTAAATGGCCGACGAGAACAAAGACGATGTCGTCTTCGACATATCAGACGGGGATGAAGTTGTTGGTTGCTCGCAGGACGAGGGTGTTCCCGTCGTCGAGACTTCCCCGAGGAAACTTGAGGAATGGGTGGCCGTTGCTCCGAGGACGATTGCGTCGCGCTTCTCGAGTCGTCCTAAGGAAGCCTTTAACGTCATCGAGGACCTTGACCAGGACGAGGAGCCTTCTTGGGGCGCCTTTGTGCCTAAATCTCATCGGAGGATCTGCTCGCAATTCCCTGGTCCCCGTTTCGCAATGTATGAGTTTGTCTTTAAGGAGGCTGGTCTCCGTCTTCCCTTCACTCATTTGCAACAGAGTGTCTTCAGTTGGTTGCGCCTGTGCCCGTCTCAGCTCATCCCAACGCTTTAGCGTTCTTAAGAGCCTTCGAAGTCGTATGTGGGTATTTGGAGGTCGAAGCGACCCTGCCTCTTTTCTTCAGAGTGTTTCATTTGCAGAGGTTGCGCGATCCGGACGGCAAGTGGAGTTGGGTGTCCTTTAAGCAGCCGAAGAAGCTGTTCGCCATTTACCAGGACTCTATCAAGCATTTCAAGAGTCGGTATTTTATAATTAAGCCGCTTACTCCTGAGGCCGAGAATCATTTGTTCGGGGAACGCGAGTATATTGAGGATGGGGTGAGGAGAGTGGGCCCAGCTGCTCGGTTCCCGTTGGAGTGGCAGCCTGACCATTTCGAGCATGGGACCGACTATTACATCTTCCGGGACGAGGATCTCAATGAGCGCGATACGGGGGGGTATCAGCGGCTCGCTTCTTTCGTGGACGGGTTTAGACCGGCAGTATGTACATATCCCAACGGGGATCCCTTAGTCGAGGAAGATGGAGGCCCTATGCTAGAGCCTCGGCATATCAACACAAAATCCATCCTCGAGTGTGGGAGTTACGGGGATGCGATAATTTTGTTAGGTGAGATAACTATTTCTTGTTCGAATAATATCCTTTCGGTTCTAACTCTTTATTTTGCAGGAAAAATGGCCGACCTGCATGACAAGATTGTGAAGATGAGGGCAAAGACCAAGGGGCTCGTCAAGCTGACCGTGAAGCGATCGCGGGTCGAGGAGGTCAAGGCGGCTGCTGCGGGTGCGCCTGATGGTGGCTCCCCTTCGTCGGTTGGGACGACTTCGGGAAGTTCTCCGGCCGGGAAAAAACAAAAGAACGAGGGGACTCCCGAACTTCGCCCCCTTATCAATGACAACCCGTCCGAGGAGGACATTGTGCTGCCCTCATGTACTCTGCACAGGGGGATCTTCTCAAAGAGAAATGTGCTGCTGGAGCGCGAGGAGGTGAGGCATATAGTCAGGCGTGATCGGGCGGCCCGGGATAAGGACTTGTCCGAGGATCTTGAAGGGATGATGAGGGTGGCCGCCCTGGCCTCGGCCCTCAATGCCCAAAGGGTCTGCCCTCAGAAGGACTATGATGCTCTGCAGACCAAATATGATGAGCTAGAGCACAAGTTTGAACAGTACAAGGATAAGTATGAGGTTCAGAGCGGCATCGTCGAAGACCTCTGCAAAGAGCGGAACAAAGTCAGGGCTTTAGAGGCTGAGGGAGAAAGGCTCCGTGAGCGAATTGCTGAGTTAGAAAGGTCTCATCTCCCTGCTGCCGAGGAGGATGAAGACGAGAAAGCCTTGGTGACCCGCTCCCAGCTTCTGGGCAAGGTGAGGGAGCTGGAGGTCGACTGTGTCGCTACTCTGGGGGTTGGATTTAAAGCCGCAGTGGATCAGCTGAAAGTCCTCAATCCGCGCTTGGTGACGAAGGGCATCGGTCCGTACAATAAGGTTGTGGACGGACGGATTGAGTCGAATCCGGAGTTCGAAGACTGGGAAGATGAGCAGGAGCCCCAAGATGAGGACAACGGTGCCGAGGAGGAGGATGGTGATGTCTAACCAGTTTCTTGATAGTGGCCTGCGTGCCCATCGTTTTGTGGCCTGCGTGCCAAAGTAGTTAGTTAGGCGATGCCCGGATAATTTTTGTAATATTTGGATATCCCCGGCCAGTTTGGTCGGTTTTTAATATTGTTCTGCGTTTTATGCTCCAATGTTTATTTGTGCTTATCTGATTTTATCGTTGAATATTTATGTTTGTGCTCGGCCGAGGTTTATGTTCCGGGCGTGTGGGGAACGGTCCGGGTGTGCAGAGCAGGTGTGCGCTATAAGCGAGCTCGAGGCCGCGGTCGGGGCCAGGTGCTCGCGGCGTGAACGATCCCGTCGCGAGCTGGGGTTCTACCGTGCAGGTACTTCCGCGGAGGGTCTGTGTGTAAGGCCCGCCGCGTAGTTGGCTTTGCCTCCTGATAGGGGTTATCCGACTGAAGCTGTCGTGGAGCATACGCGCTTGCACCATGGCGCGAGTCCTTGCCCAGTCTTTCCTCGTGTTCGTTACGAGCGGCCGGGTAGAGTTAGGTTGTTTCTAACTGTAGTAGCGTCTGAGTTTTTCAGCGTTCCAAGGTCGAGCAAGTTTTTCGCCGAGAAGGTTTTCGAGGTAATATGCACCGTTTTCGGTTTTATCGTAGACTCGGTACGGACCTTCCCAGTTCGGGGCTAGTTTGCCCTCGCGCGAATCTTTCATGTTTCTGCGGAGAACCAAGTCTCCGATTTCGAATCCGCGTTTGATGACTTTAGTGCTATGGCGTAAGGCTATCTGTTGTTTCAGTTTCGCTTCTCGGAGGGAGGATCCTGTTCGGATTTCCTCGACCATGTCGAGCTCTTCTCTCATAGCTTCGTCATTGAGTTCCTCCTCGAGAGGTGACTCAGTCCGACGAGATGGTTCTCGGATCTCCACGGGGATCACGGCTTCGGTGCCATAGGTTAACTTGAACGGTGTTTCGCCTGTGGTCGAATGTGTGGTCGTCCTGTACGCCCAGAGGACGCTGTGTAGCTCTTCGACCCAAGCCTTTTTCGCCTCGCCCAACCTTCTCTTTAGTCCACGGAGAATGACCCGGTTGGCGGCTTCAGCTTGTCCGTTCGTTTGAGGGTGTTCGACTGAAGTGAAGTGTTGTTTCGTCCCGAGTTTGGTTACGAACTCTTGGAATTTTTTGTCCGTGAACTGGGTGCCGTTATCGGTTATGATCGCCTGTGGCACCCCAAACCGAGCGAGTATGTTCTGCTTATAAAAGCGGAGTACGTTTTGGGACGTGATTTTGGCGAGCGCTTCGGCTTCTATCCATTTCGTGAAGTAATCCACAGCGACCACTAGGTATTTATTTAAGTAAGACCCGACCGGGAAAGGTCCGAGGAGGTCCATTCCCCATGTGGAGAAAGGCCAAGGCGAGGAGAGAGATTTGAGCTCGTTCGGGGGCGCCAGGTGCATGTCGGCGTGTCGCTGACATTTTTCGCATTTCTGGACGTATTCTTTGGCATCTTGCTGCATGGTCGGCCAATAGTAGCCGGCTCTGAGGGCTTTCCTCGCCAGTGATCGTCCGCCGAGGTGCTGGCCGTTGATTCCTTCGTGAAGCTCTTGGAGTACCTCAAGTGCTTGCGAAGCGTCGACGCATTTGAGGAGAGGGATGGAGAAGCCTCGTCGGTACAGTTTGTTTTCGATGATAGTATACGAACAGGCTCGTCTTTTAATCACTGAAGCTTCCTTTGCCTCAGCGGGAAGTTCGTCTTTCGTGAGGAAGTTATATACTGGGGTCATCCAGCAATGGTCGTCCCCGATAGCGAATATTTGTAGAGCCCGCGCATTTTCGCCTATGCTTGGCCTGGGTAGGATTTCTTGGATGACCGACTTGTTTCCTCCTTTCTTTCTTGTGCTCGCAAGTTTGGATAATATGTCGGCGCGCGAGTTGTGTTCTCGGGGGATATGCTCGACTTCTGCTTTGATGAATTTTTTCATCTTATCCTTGACGAGCGTGAGGTACTCGGCGAGTACGTCGTTTTTGGCTTGGTAATCGCTGCTGATGTGGGATGTGACGAGTTGGGAGTCTGTGTAGATCTTGACCTCACGTGCGCCCACGTCCTCGGCAAGTCTCAGGCCTGCAAGGAGGGCTTCGTATTCGGCCTGGTTGTTCGACGTGTTGAAAGATAGGACTAAAGATACTTCGATGATGAGTCCTTCGTTGTTTTCTAAGATAATTCCTGCCCCGCTTCCCGAATTTCTTGAGGCGCCATCTACGTAAATGGTCCATTTGTTCCTGGTCGGATCCGGGGAGTCGGCCATCGAGGTCATCTCTGCTACGAAGTCTGCTAAAGCCTGAGCTTTTAATGCCTTCCTGTTTTCGTACTGTATGTCGAACTCCGATAGCTCGAGGGACCACCTCAGCATTCTGCCGGCCATATCTGGTCGGCTGAGGAGCTGCTTGATGGGTTGATCTGTTCGGACGAAGATGGTGTGGGCGAGGAAATAGTACTGCAGCCTTCTGGCCGCTATCACTAGGGCCATGGCGACTTTTTCGATCTGTTGGTATCGCACCTCGGGCCCTTGCAGGGCTTTGCTGGTGAAATATACGGGTTTTTTCCCGTTTTCGTTTTCTCGGATCAGAGCCGCGCTGACTGCCTCGTTTGAAACGGCTAAGTACAGATATAGAGGCTCGTTGTTATCGGGTCGAGAAAGGACAGGCGGTTTGGAGAGCACTTGTTTGAGGTGCGAAAGTGCTCGTTCGCATTCTTCGGACCATTCAAAGGTCGCTTCTTTTCGTAGCAGTTTAAAGAAAGGGAGTGCGTGTTGGGCGGATTTCGCGATGAAACGCGATAGTGCGGTGAGCATCCCGTTCAAGACTTGGATGAATTTTTTATTGTTAGGAGTGGGTAGTTCAGAGAATGCTCGGCATTTATCCGGGTTGGCTTCTATTCCTCGTTCGGTCAAATAGAAACCGAGGAATTTGCCTGCTCGGACGCCGAAGGTGCACTTCTCCGGGTTGAAGCGCATCTTGCAGGATCTGGCCCGCTCGAACACCCGCTCGAGATGGGAGGTGTGGTTGGCGTCCTCTCGAGATTTGACGATCATGTCGTCCATATATACCTCGAGGGTGTCGCCGATCTCTCCTCGGAACACTTTGTTCATCATCCGTTGATATGTGGACCCAGCGTTTTTTAGGCCGAAGGGCATTACGTTGTAGTAATAGTTTCCCGACTCTGTCATAAACGCTGTGCACTGCTTGTCGCTCCTCGCCATGGGGATCTGGTTGTAACCTGAATAAGCATCCATAAAAGACAATAGTTTATAGCCGGCCGAGTTTTCGACCAGTCTATCAATGTTAGGTAAAGGATAGGCGTCTTTTGGACATGCCCGGTTAAGATCGGTATAATCAACACACATTCTCCATTTTCCATTAGATTTCTTAACAAGTACAACGTTTGAGAGCCAAGTTGAATATTTGGCCTCGGAAATAAAATTTGCCTCTAGGAGATCTTTTACAGCTTTCTCGGCAGCCTCCGCTTTCTCGGGAGACTGCCGATGCCTACGTTGAACTACGGCCTTCGCGGCTGGATTGATGGAGAGGTGGTGGCAGGCGACCTCGGGGTCGAGTCCGGGCATTTCTGCGGCGCTCCAGGCGAACAAGTCTGCATTGGCTCGAAGGCAGGCCATGAGCTGCTTCCTTGGTAGATCTGGGATGCCCTTGCCGATCTTTACCGCTTTGTCGGGGTTGTCGCCCAAGGGGACCAGCTCGAAATCTCCGTCGGGGATAGGTCGGACGGGATGAGTTGCCTTTGATTGCGTTTCTTCCCCGATCTTCAGTTCTTCCTCTGTAAACCGTGCATCAAGGTCGACTGAGCTGACGTTGGTTGTCTGATGCTGGTCTTCTCGAGGATGTTTGTCTTCGGCTCTTGGCTTTTTGTTGGAGTTGGTCGGAGGGGCGATTAGTTCTAGTCCCTTGACGGAGGCGTCAAAGATTTTCCTGACAGCTTCGATATCGGCGTTGATGGTGGCCACTCGTCCTGTCCTCGTGTAAAACTTCATCTTTAGGTGGACAGTGGAGGGCACGGCGGTTAGCTCGGCTAGAGTAGGGCGCTCGATAATGCAATTGTACAGGGTTTTGCAGTCGATCACCAAGAATCTGGTTTTGACTTGCCTGGAGGCTTCCCCTTCTCCGAAGGTGACAATCAGCTCGACGTAACCCCATGGTTTGGTGGTAGCTCCGCTGAAACCTTTGATGTCCGAACCCACATAGGGAGTGAGATGTGAGTCGTCCAGCTGGAGTGTCTGGAAGAGGTGGGAGTACATGATGTCGACCGAGCTGCCTTCGTCGACCAAGACCCGTCGGACGTCGAAATTCGCCATTCTAGCTCGGACGAGCAGGGGGATTGTGGCGT
Source organism: Vicia villosa (assembly GCF_029867415.1). NCBI lineage: Eukaryota > Viridiplantae > Streptophyta > Magnoliopsida > Fabales > Fabaceae > Vicia > Vicia villosa. The sequence goes on from NC_081180.1 coordinate 143,047,394, forward strand.
TTGGAGCTCCGCCGGGCAGTTCTTCCAGGTAGAAAGTGATTGGTTCTGACTTTCCCCGGAACTTCCGCAGCGTAGGGCCGAGGTCCGCGTTGGCGCTAAGCAACTCATCGAACTTTCTCTTGACTGAACTGATGGTGAGGGAGCCTGGATCCCCGCCGTTGGAAACGACCATGGTGAATGGGAAATTTTCCCATTTGCTGAGTGCGGTGAGGATCCTGGCTGATGGCATGAAATCCTCTGGGCGAGTGACGGACAGTGCTACTTGTAGGTGTCATACCCCAAAATTTAACCTATTTTATTTAATATTTTATTCTATTATTTAGCATATTATTATTATTCTTGTTTGTTTTTATATTTAACTTATAGGAAATGTATAAATAAAAATATTAAGGGCAATTCTTTTTCCAAAGGGTGCATGCAAAATAGGGGTGTAAGTTGTTAAAATATTTCTTAGGCCCATTGAATTAGAATCCATCTAAGGGTATCTTAATATTTATCTTACCTATATATAATTTAAAAAATTGAATTTATTTATTTTATTAAAATGTTGGTTTTAATTAAGTAAGTTTTTTTAATTAGAAAAAATAATAATAATAAACATTAGTGATTAAAAAATGTCAAAAAAATATATATAGTAACAAAGAGGGGGCGCTTGTGTCCATGTTTTTAGGCTAGATTTTTGTGCTATTTTTATAATAATAAATCAACATAAAAATATAAATTATGGTGATTTTTTCTCAATGATAAAAACTACCACTAGTACACTACATTACTCATTATTATTAATTAATTGTTGTTATAATTTCTTCACGATTATTATTTTAGTTAACACTTAGTGTCAATGTAAACTTCTAATTGTATTATTGTTAACTAATATTATTAATCATTATTGTTAAATAATCTATTTTTATTACTATTACTTTATTTTCATTAATTTATTATTAATTTCGAACTAAGTAAAAATAGAGAGTTTACACTTTCTTCTCCCCCAATTCCCAGCAGCGGCCACCACCCCTTCAACTTACATAAACCCTAATTTTCTTTAATCAAATTCAAATCCAAAAAAAGAAAGAAAAAAAACTTTAAAAATAATCTGAATCGATAATACCAAAACAGATCGAATTAAGAGGAAATAATATCATAAGCGAGATACAAAGAACCGATCGAGATTTATTGCAATTATAAACCAAATTTCTAAATCCAGAAAAAAATCAATTGCAATAAACGAAATTGAAATGAAATCGGATCTACAAATTAAACCTATTGATTTGTAACAACAAGAGGTTTAAAGATATTTCCTAATATAACTCACCCAAAATGACTATAAGATGACTAACGTCGAAAACGAAAGGGGGGAGAGAAAGAAACCGAAAAAATTCACTAAAAGCAGTAGAGAAAAAAACAGCTTGTGCGAGAATAGAATCACAACCCATTAACGTTACCGCAAAAGTGCTCAAATCGACGAACTCCTTCCGGTCTTGACGTCTTCAGAAACCGTCGGACGAAACCGCACGGCCGACTGCAATGTGCAACCCCGACCACAAAACCACCGCGACTCACCGGAGCCTCCTCCGATCCGCAGCCAATCACGCTACTGTGAGTGTTCTTCTCTTCCTCTTGATTTCATGATGTGTAGTGTTAGTATGCATTTGTTTTGATTTAAGAAATGGGTATGACAGAAAGAGAGAGAACTGAGATCTTGAAAAAAGAAAGAGGAAAAGGTTCTCTCATTTTCTCTTGATGTTGAACATGTAAATATGTATATTAGTTCTATCTTTATTTTATTTTATTTTGGAAAGGACATTTGTCATGTTACGATTGGGTCTTGGGATATTTGAAAAGTCAACTAAAATATTATCCGAAACCAAAAAATATATGATTTGTTCATTTCATTAGCTTATCTATTTTTAATTTTAATTAATCATTATTATAAAATATATAAAATCAAACAACCTAAAAATCAAAAAGAACAAAAACATCCATTCTAATTTCCTCTTTAATGAATAAATGATGAGATGAATATGTATTTCATCTCATCTTCGAATCGGTCGACTCTTCGTACCGATCAAATATCTAAAACATAATAAAAAAAATTCAAAATACAACTATTCTAATTCAATTAAAACACTAATTATTATTACAAAAAATATAAAAAAAGGGATTGTACACAATATTGTTTTTACTCATAACTACGCATTCATAACTACGAACTACGGTAACTGCGAACTACGTAAAACACATTCAACATACAAAAATAATGGTTTACAATCCCATAAAAAATACTAACAAACACTTACGAACTACGTTGACTCTGATCCTCCATTAAGGAGGTACGTAGGCATCTGGGTAATCAGAACGAGTCCCCTTTCCCTAAAATTAAGTAGGTTTGAGATTTTATTCTCTACCCTACTGTGCACCTTTAACCATAACTTTTTTATAAACCTTACCATAAAAATCTTATCATAAACCTTACTCTAGAGACACTATAAACCTTAAGGAAGGGTTAAGGGTGCCTAACACCTTCCCTTGACTCTAATTTCTCGACTTACCTAGAAACTCTTATTTAGGTTTTTATCCCATGTTTACCCTTATCTCAGGATAAAATAAAAACATAGGTGGCGACTCTGTAGTTTAAGTTTAAAATCTTAAAATTTAAAGCCGGTCGTAACAGCTGGCGACTCTGCTGGGGATTTTAGGGCAGAGAAGCACTTAAGGTTTAGGGCATGTCTCTTTTTGTTTTTAGGGTTTATGGGGTTATTTATTTTATGGTTTATTTTTTTTTTATTTGGCAAAAATAAATATATCTTTATTATATTTTGTTATATAATTTCCTGCTTATGTTTATATTTATTCTTGTTTAATATTGGGGAATTATCATATTTGTGTTTGTTAAACCTTAAGTGTGGGAATTGTCACTAAGTAAGAGGAGACTTGCATCGCCTACGAGCTTTAGTGGCAATTCCACTCAGAGTGGGTTGAATTCCGAGAAATATCTTAGACGAGGCTAGACCTTGTCGAGGGTAGGATGCGGAATTTGGCTGATCTCTCTGGGAACCTACCCCTAAAATTTAAACCTCATGGACAAAAGAGTCCTTCTAAAAATCCAAAGAAACAAGAAGTTTCGGAGGATACGAAGGGCTCCATGAGACCTTTTAGAATTCAAACCATCTTTTGGGAAGGGTAGACACCCTACGCCGTTAGGCTGAACCTATGCACTAAGGAAAACTTTTATCATAGGAAGTTTCCCCGAGAGGGACATTACCTTGAAAACCTAAGTCAACGTAGTGTTACATCCTATGATTATCATCCCTTAGAATCTTAAGGTTATACTCCGTTTAACTTGGATCCCTAGCTTGTAGGGATGCCCTTTTAATCTCATATGGTCTATAAGACCTCTCAGATTTCAGTTTAATGCGCAACATGTGGCCTCGTGATGGCCACGTGATGAGGAGACTCTTGATGGATCTCCGAGCGCTCGCATACCGCGTATCCTCAGTCAATACTCAAACCTAGTCATTCGTTCATTAGGCTTTGAATCTACGCCCGCGGATGTCTATTCTAAGAGCCATTAGATTTGAAGCAAACGGTCCATGGGATTTGTTGACGTCAATATGCAATCCAAACCATCTGTTCATTAGACTTTAAATCTACACCCTTGGATATCTATTCTAAGGGCCATTATATTCAAAGCAAACATCACATGAGATCTGGTGACCATCTTGAACGGTCACCATGTGCTCTCTTCTATGCATTCCCTAACTTGTAGGGATTTCCTTCGTTGTATCATAATCCCTAACTTGTAGGGATGTCTTTCCTCGTACCCACGCATTGTCATACATTCATGCATTTGCATTTGCATTTCCACCTTCGGCTTTATCCAATCAACAACTACGCTAGCTGATTTCCTGAGACTCACAAAGAGCCCTAAAATGTGAAGAGAGGATAATTAACCATTGAAGAATCAAAGGAGTTTGGTCCTACAAGGAGAAAAGAACAGTCTTCACTATACAAGCTACATGCTTACGCCTACACATACGCCCCAAATTCAATTATCATTGGAGATTCTCCTGCATCGAGATCAACTGCCTTCTCAACAAAATTGGTATGCCCAAGAAAATCAAAGATCACCCTTTACTTCTACAAGTCAAAGAACTAAGAAGTAAAACAAAGTCATTGGATTAAGAAAGGAGAGTGTCCCTAGGGTCAATAGGTTTCATCATTTCAAATTGTAATTTCTATGATCGCTAAGTGTTATTTGTTACAAACGTTGTACCTTTCGATTTATAATTCTAATAAAATAATCATGCATGTTTTGAATGAAGTCCATTCGTTTCACTCTTTCGTATCTGTGAATACCAATACTTTTCCATTTCAATTATCAACTTTCCATTTCCACTTTTAACAAACTTCGAGGGAGAATGAAAATAACTAAATTAGCTGATGTATGCTTTCAATGTTAAGACCTTAGTTGACGATGTAAGGCATTGTTTCAAATCCTAAACACTTGGAGAAATAAGGAGTTAAACCTTAGTTAACCCCCTCGAGCCAGGAGATGGAGTTTGTTTCAATGTTATAAAAAAACCTTAATCTAAACCAGGGGCAGGGTAAATTTCGATTAATTCAATGGTGTATTCTATTCTCAAGAGAATCGATCAATCAAAGTAAGAGGTTCAAGCACATCTTCTTCCTCGCGTTCATCAAAGATTGAGGAGGCAATGGAGACAACATTCACAATGTCTTCTTCCTCAGTACATCATCGAGGAAGCAACAAAGGTGAAGCTCACAAACCAAATTCAACACGACAGTCACACTATGCCAAATCAAAAATGAAAATTCAAAAGCAAAATTACAAAAAAAAGGGGCCTGCTAAGTCAAATGAAAAATTCCATAAATAAAATAAACTTGACTTAGGCAAAAGTTAGGGCATCATCCCGATAGGCCGAAATTCAAAAGAATCGGCCCATGCAAAATTTAGGGATTAATATCAAAATAAATTGGAGAATAATCTTGTGAATGTCATCTCAAGAATCATCTAAGCTTATCATCAATGTTTGAACCTTATATACACTCCTTGTTTATGAGACTACGAAAATTCTCTTGGAGACTGGACGCATCTATTGGATTAATCGAATTTAGGATTGGAGAATATCAAGGAGAATGGGGTGGGCTAAATAAATTTTGAGCCATATATCCTTTGTTTCTTAAACCACGAACCACGGCCACGATACAACATTCAAAAGCCCTAATTGAAGCAAGGTTAACGTTGAAAGAATACTCCACAAAATTTGTGTTATACTGACTCCTATGTTTGTTAAATTATTGCTAATCACTTTGTTTATTCAAACATCCATCTCTAATCATCCATTTATATTTCACAACGAACTTCAATTTCAAAACTGGCATGTGCATAGCTAAGAATTACTTCTCAAAGGGTACAACTTTATCTACGAAGAAATACTTAGCATCAAGGAGATCTCAAAATTGGTCATTTCCAATAAACTCCTAAATAGGGGAACCACATCTAGGGGGTTCTCCTAATCATGGGCAAAATCCCAATGATCATAGGGGCACATAATCAAAAAATCCTATTGACTAGGCGAATTTATTCTAAGATTCAATCAGCTTGGGTCACATCTCGAAGCAGTAACAACCAGGGGCATATCTTTTAAAAATCCAAATAGAGGGGCAATTCATATCGAATTGATATCACACAACGATTAGCCCTCCATATCCTGGAGATTGAGGGTAGACCTTTCAACTATAAAATGTTGGGGCAATGTATATCACGTTCGTGTCATGACATGGTAAAATTCAAGTTCCCTCTAAGGATGCTTCCTGGAGATCGGGGGCATGTCTTTCAAAATCTAATGGTGGGGCAATCACTGCGAGGCTCGATCAAAAGAAGTTGATTCAAAATAGATAATCAGATTGAAATCATTACAAGAGTCGTTTAATCAAGAGTCATTGTGCTGCAAATTCAAAATAATGGGCTAGATATCTCAAGTGCATACTATGATAAAACTACGTCCAAGCTCATATCAAGACAAATCTCTACAAAAACCAAACAAATTGGGGCAAGACATACCGCGAAGGGGAAAACTATCCTCATATTTTTACAATCCCCAATAAGTCTCTCTCCTACATCTACGATCTTCAAAGTTCAAAAAAACAAGTATTGGGAAATCACTCTAGCATCCAACCACCTTACAACATTAGCGAACTATATACGCTTTGGTTATTAACAACCTATCATTGGAGCATCATGCAAATACATATAAGTCATGCATTACATGCATTGGTTGATACATTACACCCAACCTTTTTTAGGTAGTCTTCTTTAAGACAAATCTCACGATCCTTTCTAGGAACCTTTTCAGGTAGTCTTCTTTAGGACAATTCTTTCAATCCTTTCTAGGAACCTCTTCAGGCAGTCTTTTCTAAGACATTCATCATCCTTTCCAAGAACCTCTTCAGGTAGTCTTCTTTAAGACATTCTTTTTTTAAGAACCTTTCTAGGTAGTCTTTTCTAAGACATTCATCGTCTTTTTCAAGAAACTTTTTAGGTAGTCTTTTTTAAGACATCTTTCAGCCTTTCCAGGTGGTCTTCTTTAAGACAAATTTTATCCTTTCTAAAGAACCTTTTCAGGTAGTCTTCTTTAAGACAAATTTTCATATCCATTCTAAAAACCTTTTCAGGTAGTCTTATAGAAGACGTTATTTCGCTCCACTCGTTACATCAATCAACATGTACATAAGCATTACCAATATACGCAAACGTTCACTCTAAAGCCTTAATTAGTTAATGGCCCACCACAGAGACACCTATTGAAACATCCGAATAATTACTACGCATTAACCATGTCACTTCACTCCAGCATCAAACAATGCCTATCATCAGGTACATTCATATACTACATATCAAAAAAGCCCAATTTTCATTTACAAATCCAAAATTAGTACAAAGTCCAATTCTCGTCCTGGAAAATCCTTACAAAGTCCAGTTCTCGTCCTGGCAAATCATTACAAATTCCAGTTCTCGTCCTGGAAAATCCTTACAAAGTCCAGTTCTCGTCCTGGAAAATCCTTACAAAGTCCAGTTCTCGTCCTGACAAATCATTACAAAGTCCAGTTCTCGTCCTGGCAAATCCTTACAAAACCCAGTTCTCGTCCTGGCAAATCATTACAAAGTCCAGTTCTCGTCCTGGCAAATCCTTACAAAGTCCAATTCTCATCCTGACAAATCCTTACAAAGTCCAGTTCCCGTCCTGGAAAATCCTTACAAAGTCCAGTTCTCGTCCTGGCAAACCATCAAATCCAATACTCGTTTAGTAGTCAGTTCCCGTCTGACTGTTACGTCAAAGTTTGATTCTCGTTCAGTAACAAGTTCTCATATGGTTCAAGCACATATTCACAGGTCAAGAGTGCCTATTCACAGGCTAAGCTCCTATCCACAGGCCAAAGATACCTATTCACAGGTAAAAGTACCTATTCACAGGTCAAGAACGCCTATCCACAGGCTAAGTGCATATCCACATGCCAAAAGCACCTATTCACAGGTAAAACGCCTATTCACAGGCTAAGCGCCTATTCACAGGCCAAAGGCACCTATTCACAGGTAAAACGCCTATTCACAGGTTGAGCGTCTATTCACAGGCCAAAAGCACCTATTCACAGGTGAAACGCCTATTCACAGGCTAAGCGCCTATTCACAGGCCAAAAGCACCTATTCACAGGTCAAGAACGCCTATCCACAGGCTAAGTGCATATCCACATGCCAAAAGCACCTGTTCACAGGTAAAACACCTATTCACAGGCTACGCGCCTATTCACAGGCCAAAAGCACCTATTCACAGGTTAAACAGGTTAAAACAAAACATACACAACATGCAACTAAACACACGCATCATCGAGCATTTGTTATGTCAGTCTCTAGGATTTAGCAAGTTAATTCTTCATGTTTCTCCAACTCTATTGAACGGATCTCAAACGGAGTCCGCGTTCCTTGCCCACTAGCTCGCGGTAAGAATGCAGAATCTTCGTTAAAACATTCTCGGCTCTATTATAAATATAGGGTCGACATTCGTACTCCTAACCTCATAAGTCAGAATGAAGGAGCGAAACATGTGACAAATATATCTCGTGGTTATGATTGTCAATCTTATAGCCAAAACGAATATGTCAATTCACAAACCTTGGTATGGATAAGTTAACTGCGTCATCTATGCCTGTTTACCGGTCAAATTTTAGGGTCTTCCATTATTTAATTACCCTCCGATCTGAATGTACGAGAACTGCGCACTCTCGCACACTTCGATCAAAGAGTAATTAAATAGGGGCAGCTGTCATACCCCAAAATTTAACCTATTTTATTTAATATTTTATTCTATTATTTAGCATATTATTATTATTCTTGTTTGTTTTTATATTTAACTTATAGGAAATGTATAAATAAAAATATTAAGGGCAATTCTTTTTCCAAAGGGTGCATGCAAAATAGGGGTGTAAGTTGTTAAAATATTTCTTAGGCCCATTGAATTAGAATCCATCTAAGGGTATCTTAATATTTATCTTACCTATATATAATTTAAAAAATTGAATTTATTTATTTTATTAAAATGTTGGTTTTAATTAAGTAAGTTTTTTTAATTAGAAAAAATAATAATAATAAACATTAGTGATTAAAAAATGTCAAAAAAATATATATAGTAACAAAGAGGGGGCGCTTGTGTCCATGTTTTTAGGCTAGATTTTTGTGCTATTTTTATAATAATAAATCAACATAAAAATATAAATTATGGTGATTTTTTCTCAATGATAAAAACTACCACTAGTACACTACATTACTCATTATTATTAATTAATTGTTGTTATAATTTCTTCACGATTATTATTTTAGTTAACACTTAGTGTCAATGTAAACTTCTAATTGTATTATTGTTAACTAATATTATTAATCATTACTAGTAACAAACCCGTGCGTCCGCACGGGTTCTGGTACGGGACGCGCATTTATTTCAAATGTATATTTTTTAATAGAAAAATGTATGGTATATGTTAAAAAATAATAATTGAATGTATAGAAAAAGTCTGGTACCTGTAAAAAAATAATAATTGAATGTATAGAAAAGTGTCTGGTACCCGTCAAAAAATAATAATTGAATGTATAGAAAAGTGTCTGGTACCCGTGAAAAAATAATAATTGAATGTATAGAAAAATGCCTGGTACCCGTGAAAAAATAATAATTGAATGTATAGAAAAATGTCTGGTACCCGTGAAAAAATAATAATCGAATGTATAGAAAAATATCTGGTACCCGTAAAAAAAATTAATTGGATGTATAGAAAAATGTCTGGTACCCGTAAAAACATTTAAATCAATAAATTTTTTAATACAAAATATAATTTTGTTATAAAATATGTGAATAATAGAAGATAAAAAAATGTAATAAAAAATAGAAGCTAAAAAAATTATGAATGAAAAAATATGAGAAAAATTAAAGAGAAATCTTATGAATATAAAAAAGAAAATAATATTTGAAAATAAGAATAAAAGATAGAAAGAAATATTAACTTATTAGGAGTAGAAGAATATTATTTGAATTTGAAATTTATGAAGAAAGAGAAAATTGATATGAAATATTTGTGTTTTCAAAGAAAGATTTAAAATATTAATTAAATATATAATTAATAAAAAATATTTTGATCAGTAACTTCATGTCCGGTTAATAATCAATATTTTGATCAATAACTTCATGTTCCCGTCTACAAATATTATTTTGATCAATAACTTCATGTCCTCGTGTACCTTAAAAAATATTTTGATCAGTAACTTCATGTCCCGTGTTAATAATCAATATTTTGATCTATAATTTCATGTCCCGTTAATAATCAATATTTTGATCAATAACTTCATGTTCCCGTGTACAAAAGATTTAGTAAAATATAATCTTATTTTTTAATCACATTTTATACACTAAAACTAACTTAAAAAATATTATTAATTTCATTTTAGAAGCATAAATTTTCTTATATATTATTTTCTTTTTAAAATTTAAAATTGTAAAACATATTTATTAAAAATGGTCTCTTATAAAATCATTTACTTAAATGAGATTGTTAGCTAAGTTTATTCTGTCACAAAAACTATTGGCCTTAAAATCAGTTACTATCAAACTCATTAAATGAATATTATAATAGTGAAAGATAATTTTTTTAAAAAAAAAACAATCAAATTGATCAAATTAATTGATATTTATTTTTTTTTTTTGCTCATATAGAATTGTCCAATCACACTTAATATTTGTACAATCTTTCTATATATTATCTTTTTTCTTTAAAGCTTAGTACTTATAATAATCATAAATATCAAATCTATTAATATTAAATTAAAAAAATCAAACAATAATCATCCAATATGATCATAATCACATTGTACGATAAAGGGGGTAAAAAGTTTCTAAAGAAATAATATATTATTTTCATAGCAGTTTGAAAAAAGTAGTAAGTAAAGTAAGGAAATAGGTCTTAGTGCATTAATTGATATCAATCTCAAAAGATGTGCATGGAAAAAACAGTGGAATTTCCAACAATTAAATGAAGAAAGAAAAATTTTAGAAAATGGAAAGAAAGCTTTTAAGTCCATCCAAGTGGAAGCTTATATGATAAGCAGGACATTTTGGTTTTTTCCATACCATTCAATTTTCTTATATTGTAGATTACCTTTTATGCTTTTATGATTCATTCATTTAAGATTATAAACAACAACACTAACAACCTAAAAATATAGTAAGAATGCCATATCTTATGATCTAAATAAGAAAATCAAAATATTTTTCCCAAAGTAGTTATTATATCTAAAAGATATTTAAAAAAAAAATTGTATCGAATTTTTAATTTTTAAAAGAAAGACATCAATAAAATTATATGACCAGAAATAATAGGAAATAGGTAAAAATAAAAGAAGTTGAAAAAAGTTAAATAAAACACTAAATTACTTAAATAATTCGATTTTATATTTGTTTAAATGTATTAATATTCTACACAATAATCGGTTTAGTTAAATCAATGTGGTTGCCAAAACCAATGTTTTTAATCAAGACTACTAATTAACTTTATGCAACTCCTGCTGCATTATAGTATTTGTCCAACAACTCCATTGTTGATTTAGGACAAGATGTCTCACACGTACGGTCTCGAGCCAGCTCTGTCTACTAAAAGTATCGTGTTTGCCTATCACACTGCACAAGATTTCTAATATATTCTAGTTTAATGTAACTGTTTTCCACAGTTGTTCACCATTATAGCATAAGTTTAAATTTACTGTATTCTTGATTCATTGGTGCAATGTTTTATTGAAGTAGGTTCCTTGTTCAAATATATATAAAATATTATTCTTTTTTGCAGATGTTCTGGTCTAGATATATAAGGTTATTTGGTTAAAAATATTTACAAATATTATTCATCTATATAATATTTTTATTCTGAAATTATTTTTAATTTAAAATACAGTAATTTTATTGATGTCTTTCTTTAAAAATTAAAAATTTGATACAATTTTATTTTTATTTTAAAAATGTCTTTCATTTAAATATTTATCTTTAATTAACCTATATATTTATCTTTGACTATTTTTTTTCCTGTTTTACAATTAAATAAAATATATTTATATTTTATTTGAATTTCAAAACCAATTTACTGACATATCAACGGTCCACACGATAACCAATTAAGATTCTTTATAATGACAAAATAATTTTCTAAGATAGAAAATAATTGGATAAATTTGAAACTAATTTAAAAAGATTGTATTATTATTATTATTATTTATGTGCTTTATTATTATTGATCAACATCATTAAAAATATTAATATCAATAAAAATCTTAACTTAACAAATAAACTCTAAAATGTTTATGGTAGCAAAATTTTTAATTGGAAAATTCCATATTTCCAAAAAAAAATATTAATTGGAAAATCCCATATTTCCAAAAAAAATATCAATAAAAAATTGATAAGTCTTCAATTTCATCCATTTATAGCCAATGACACAATCTACAAACAATTATTCTTTAAGCATATGATTTTCCATTGTAGCTCTTAATGTACCATCACACTATAAAAAGATTATTGTTAAAAGACTATTGTTATAATGAAAATGAACGAAAAAAATACATAGGCAAGAGATAGTATGGACTTGCAAGAGACACCGTAGATTTGACTTGCACGATACAACACAGTATATTATGACCTATTCTATAATCTACCATATATATTATATTAAATAGTTTTTATAGTATGATATGATAAACTATTTAATATATATATATATATATATATATATATATATATATATATATATATATATATATATATATATAATATTTTAAGTTAAGAGGATACAATGCAATAATAAACGATTATATATATATATATATATACACTATTTTAACATGATACGATGACATTTAGTAAAATTCATATTTTTTTTATTAAAACACATTTTAATAACTACTAATTTTGATTTGTTTTATTATAATGATGATGACAATAATGTTAATAATAATAATAATAATAATAATAATAATAATAATAAAGGACATTAAATTAAAATAAATAATAGATTTTTTTCAATCTCAATATTTAAAAAAATTACAAAAATAGTCACATTACTTCATAACTATAAAATTTTAAAAATATATAACAAATTCCAATAAAGAAGAGAGAACAACTAATAAAAATAAAAATGATGTTAAGACTTAAGAAATTGTCTATGTTATTTAACCTTTTTCGTTTTCTTATGAGTAACCTGAAAATCCAAAACAAATGAAAAAGATATTAAAACAATTTTAAAAAAAAGTGACATGAATATCAAAAATAGAAAAAGAAGATTTATAATTTATGGAAGAAATAGATAAGAGATTTCCTTTGATATTACCATTGATGTTGATATTTCCTACCACTCCATAAACATCATTATCATTGTCATTTTGGTGTGACATTTTTGACTTAATGTAAACTTGCACACATATTTCAATCCCTTTTCAAATTGATACATCGATTATGTAAAACAAAATAAATAATTATTATTCAATCTAAATAAAGTATCAGTAACAAATAACAATCAGTCTTAAATAGAAAAAAATTGCACATATTTTTTTTTAAAAACAATATAAACACAATAAAGAATATTGATCAGAATTTATTTTCATCAAAAATAATTAAATAAAGAGATTTGCAGAATTTTTTTTCTAAGATTGTGATCCTCAAATATGTAAAACACAAAACTAACAAAAAAAAGTAAAATAAAAAGAAGTATAAAAAATTACCTAAGGAGATGGAAATAGAATCCAGATCCAAAATGTAATCAGCTATTTTTTTAGATCTGAGTCAAAAAATATAAGACAAACAAAAATATAAGTTTCAATCTATGATACAACAAATAACTTTTAAATTTGGAAAGAAAGAAAAAACACAATCAAATGATTCAAGTAGTAAAACGCTCTTTGTCTTTCTGCTTCAGAACTGATTGGAGGACCACGCCTTGTTCCTGAAAGAGAAATATTACACTATTTACTGAACTGCTTCAGAACTGCTTCAGAAATATTACACTATTTACTGAACTTTAGTCATGAACAAAGAACAAAGGTTCACCCAAAAACAATGGTTTAAAGAAAAAAATTATTCAAAAAGCAAGATTATAAAACTGAAAGAAGCAAAATACCTTCCATAGGTTAGATGGCCTTCAACAACAACCTCATCAGAGTGAGGAACCACCATCTCAGAGTCCTTTCCATATTTTGTTGCTGCATAAAAGAATTAAAAAAATCAGATCTGATGATGCAGATTATTGCTTATTTCTATTTGATTTCAAAACTAAAGAGAGGAAGAAGGAAGAAGAAGAAAGGTGAAGAAAAGATTTAAAAAAGAATATTTGTGTTTCCAAGGAAAAGTTCTTTTCTTATATTTGTCTTTCCAAGGAAAATATTAAAAAGACATTTGACAAAGCATGGATAATGGAAACGTGATCATGAGTAGAAAGGGAAAAAAAGGAAGACCAAATACTGCAATTGAGATAAGGTGTCCACGTGGAAGCATACAAAAGCAGAGGGTTATTTTAGTATTTTCCAGAGCATGTTCTTTTCTTATATTGTAGATTGTTAAATAATCTATTTTTATTACTATTACTTTATTTTCATTAATTTATTATTAATTTCGAACTAAGTAAAAATAGAGAGTTTACACTTTCTTCTCCCCCAATTCCCAGCAGCGGCCACCACCCCTTCAACTTACATAAACCCTAATTTTCTTTAATCAAATTCAAATCCAAAAAAAGAAAAAAAAAAACTTTAAAAATAATCTGAATCGATAATACCAAAACAGATCGAATTAAGAGGAAATAATATCATAAGCGAGATACAAAGAACCGATCGAGATTTATTGCAATTATAAACCAAATTTCTAAATCCAGAAAAAAATCAATTGCAATAAACGAAATTGAAATGAAATCGGATCTACAAATTAAACCTATTGATTTGTAACAACAAGAGGTTTAAAGATATTTCCTAATATAACTCACCCAAAATGACTATAAGATGACTAACGTCGAAAACGAAAGGGGGGAGAGAAAGAAACCGAAAAAATTCACTAAAAGCAGTAGAGAAAAAAACAGCTTGTGCGAGAATAGAATCACAACCCATTAACGTTACCGCAAAAGTGCTCAAATCGACGAACTCCTTCCGGTCTTGACGTCTTCAGAAACCGTCGGACGAAACCGCACGGCCGACTGCAATGTGCAACCCCGACCACAAAACCACCGCGACTCACCGGAGCCTCCTCCGATCCGCAGCCAATCACGCTACTGTGAGTGTTCTTCTCTTCCTCTTGATTTCATGATGTGTAGTGTTAGTATGCATTTGTTTTGATTTAAGAAATGGGTATGACAGAAAGAGAGAGAACTGAGATCTTGAAAAAAGAAAGAGGAAAAGGTTCTCTCATTTTCTCTTGATGTTGAACATGTAAATATGTATATTAGTTCTATCTTTATTTTATTTTATTTTGGAAAGGACATTTGTCATGTTACGATTGGGTCTTGGGATATTTGAAAAGTCAACTAAAATATTATCCGAAACCAAAAAATATATGATTTGTTCATTTCATTAGCTTATCTATTTTTAATTTTAATTAATCATTATTATAAAATATATAAAATCAAACAACCTAAAAATCAAAAAGAACAAAAACATCCATTCTAATTTCCTCTTTAATGAATAAATGATGAGATGAATATGTATTTCATCTCATCTTCGAATCGGTCGACTCTTCGTACCGATCAAATATCTAAAACATAATAAAAAAAATTCAAAATACAACTATTCTAATTCAATTAAAACACTAATTATTATTACAAAAAATATAAAAAAAGGGATTGTACACAATATTGTTTTTACTCATAACTACGCATTCATAACTACGAACTACGGTAACTGCGAACTACGTAAAACACATTCAACATACAAAAATAATGGTTTACAATCCCATAAAAAATACTAACAAACACTTACGAACTACGTTGACTCTGATCCTCCATTAAGGAGGTACGTAGGCATCTGGGTAATCAGAACGAGTCCCCTTTCCCTAAAATTAAGTAGGTTTGAGATTTTATTCTCTACCCTACTGTGCACCTTTAACCATAACTTTTTTATAAACCTTACCATAAAAATCTTATCATAAACCTTACTCTAGAGACACTATAAACCTTAAGGAAGGGTTAAGGGTGCCTAACACCTTCCCTTGACTCTAATTTCTCGACTTACCTAGAAACTCTTATTTAGGTTTTTATCCCATGTTTACCCTTATCTCAGGATAAAATAAAAACATAGGTGGCGACTCTGTAGTTTAAGTTTAAAATCTTAAAATTTAAAGCCGGTCGTAACAGTAGGGGCTTGTTATCCGGTGAATTCCCTTCGTCAGAGTTTCTGTGGTCGTCCCTTCGGGAAGGTTCCCCTTTCTTTGTGTATCTCGAAAGGCGACCCTCCTTGATCAGTGTTTCAATGGCATCTTTGAGATGGATGCATTCCTCGGTCAGATGGCCGTGACTTTTATGGTATTTGCAATACTTTTATTTGTCGGTTCCCGGCCTTGCGGGGTTCGACTTCGGGGGCCTGATGTTTGATTTCTTGAAGTCGGTGTTTTGGCATTCGGCCAGGATCCTCTCCCGCGAGGTGTTCAGAGGGGTGTAGTCATTGAAGCGACCAGATGGTCCTCGGCGCTCTTTGATGTCGAGAGATCTGTCGTCTTTCCTTTTTTCATGCCCTCTCTTCGAGCCTGGGTGCTCATAGTTTGAACTGCGAGCGGCGTCACTGCCTCGCGAGGCTTTGATGGCAGCAGCCTCTCCTTCCTCGAACGCGATGAAAGCTTGAGCTTTGCGAAGGAGGGCGTTCATGGAGTGGACCTTTTCAATCTTGATGGCCTTCTTAAAGTCACTGCCGGGGAGAAGTCCTCGTTCTAAGAGGTATCTCTTCATGTAGTCTTCTGTTTGTACTTGGACGGCCTCCTTGTTGAACCTGTCGAGGTAATCCCGAAGAGGTTCGTTGGGCCCTTGTATCACGGCCTCGAGATTGGCCTCTGATTTCGGTTGTCGTCGGGAGGCTGTGAAATGGCTCAAGAAGAGTTCCTTGAGGTCGGTCCAGGAATGGATGGAGTTGGGCCGGAGGTTTCTGTACCAAGTCATTGCTCCCTTCCTGAGGGTGGTCGGGAAGATGCGGCACTTGATAGAGCCCTTGACGACGTGGTAGTCCATGACCGCTTCGATGCTCCGAATATGGTCGTCGGGGTCAGTGGTTCCATCATATTGGTCCAACGCCGGGGGTTTTTCCATCCCTCGAGGGAGGCGGGCTCTTCGGATGTTCTCGGACAAAGGGCTGCGGAAGTCCTCTTCGTCGCTCGGTCTTGGTGAAGTTGAATGTCTGCCTCGCCGGGGTCTTCCCTGGTCATTGTTGGGGCTGACGCGATTATCCCGAGGAGAGGGACACTCGCGGGGTTTCAGCATAGCCTTGGAGGGGCCCCGATGACCCTGCTCGGGGGAGAGGCTTCTTGCTTCAGTGGCCTCTGGTCTCTGATTCTTCCTGCTCTTTCTTGGTGGAGAGCGGGAATATGATCTCCGGCGGCGGTGTCTTCTAGGTGGCGAGCGTGAAGAAGATGGGGAACGCCGACGGTGTCTCCTCGGAGGTGAGCGCGAGGAGGAATAGGAGCGCGACCGGTAATGTCTCCGCGGAGGGGAGCGGTACCGTCGCTTCCTTTCCAGCTCGTGGACACGGTCGTCCTGAAGTCGGAGGAGGCTGTTCGTCTTTTGCAGTTCTTTGAGCAGGCGGACAGTGATGGGGTCAGTATCCTCGGGGATGTTGAGCGGTTCCTCCTCTTCTACATGACGGGCTCTCTGCCTGTCGGAGGTGTGGGTGAATGAGGAAGCAGCGTTCCCGTCTCTGGCGTCGGTCTCATTCTCATTCTGGGGGTGTTCAGGCCCATTGTGGGTTCGGGCCTGCTCGTCTTCCCCGTTCTGAACGTGTCCCTCAGGAGGGTTTTGTTCGACATTCTGAACCTGTTGGAGGCCCTGCAGCTGCTGGATGTTCTGGACCCGCTGCCTCCTAGGTTGCGAGGTCTCATGTCTCGGCCTTCTCTGTCCGGCAAGAGCATGTTGTGGTTCTTCTTGCCGACGACGATTCGTCACCTCGCGGGTGGAATCTTCGATCAGATGTTCTAGGAGGAAGGGATCGGAGCTTGGGATGTTGTTGTTGTTAGCCACGACGATCGTGAAAGGTTATGCTTTGATCTTTGTTAAAGAAGGGGGAGCAAGATTCCCACAGACGGCGCCACTGATCGTACCTGATCAGAAGAATCGTCAAGGCAGCAGAATCTGGCTTGGAGAGCAAGATGGGGGGGGTACCTGCAAGGTTCTCCGATGCTTAAGTTAGTAGCTATCAGAGAATGAGGGTTGAGAGTGAATAGAATAGAATACCTGACCCTCTGGTGAGAGAGGGTATTTATAGCCCCCAGCGCTGGGCCAAGGTTTCCTAATTGGGCCAAATCTAATTGGAGGCCCACGTGCTAGGAAACTGCCAGAACGTCCTTGTGCTAGGGCTGAGTCAGCAGGTGACCCACGTTCTGGATGATCATAGCGTAGGGTTCGGAGGTGGTTGACCGAATCCCCCGCTGTGTGACGCGTGGTCTTCGCGCGTGGATAACTCCTTGACGGTTATCCAGTAAATGGGCCCAATGAATTGGGCCTGCTCGGCTAGTGAGAGGAGCTGGGCCTGCTCGGCCCAGGCCAGAACAACTTCCATCATCCATGGCTTACATGTGATGTCATCATTATGCAATAAAGTTGTAGGGAAAATGTTATTTAATTCGGACCAATGAAAAGCTAACACTTGGGGCATCCATTCAATAAAGTTGAAAGAGTGAATACTTAATTTGTTAGTTACAAAAATGACATTTTATTAGTGCAAATAAATTTTGGTGAAAGGGTAATTTAGGCAATTTGGTCAATCTATTATTAATAAATAGATAGTAGATTCATGAATATAAAATGCATCATTTATAAATATTCACCTTTATCACTATGGAGTTTAGCTACTCATGACTTGAAATTTTTTTTTAGAAAAGTAATGAATATTACACAATAATCACAAGGAAGATAAAATGGAGAATCACATTGAATAATACTTATCGTTGCTTCTACTATGTTTATCGTGCTCCAAAATGAATTTTTGCTGTAAAAATCCAAGATTATTTAAGAAAAATAAGGTTTTTTTTCTTTAATTACGAAAAATGAGCATCCAAAGATATGGGCATCAGAACTCTGGCATGTGCGTAGGGAAACACATTTGAGAGCGTTTGGAGCATTTAGAAAATCGTTTGGGGTGTCTGACTCTAGCATACATATTTGGAAACGTGTTTGAGCAAAGGAGAAAAAAGATTTAGCCTTTGACTTCTTCATATGAGTTTTAGAAGTTGAAGTTAGATTTCATTTGTCGTAGGTCGCCCGTCAATCCAAATTATGAGGCTTTAGATATGGTCCAAATTCATCACATACATCATAAGATGTAAAATATGATGAAGATAAATTTAGGAAATTTCTTTACTGACCTTTTAAGCTTCTTGGTTATCCCGCGAAATTTCTAGAATGTCCCTATATTTCAGAAATGCATTTTCGAAATCATTTTTTTTTTGAAAAAAAGTTGACTTTGGAAGTGCACTTCCGAAAACACAAAAAGTGTTGTCTTCGGATATGCATATCCGAAATATTCCAATTTTTGGTCTTGGAATGTTTCGGATATGCATTTCCGAAAAAATTCAATAATTATTAAAAAATTAAAATAAAGAAGAATCAATACAATTAATAGTATAATTAATTGTATTAATTAAAATATATTATTAAATATATATCATTATCATTAAAATATAATAATAATTATTAACATCTTTTTTTAAATAAAAATATTTTATAGTTATTATTTATAATTAAATTTTTTCAACAATTTTTATGCACTATTATTTTATTTACAAATAAATTATTTGATACTTTATTTTAATTGAATAGAATAGAATTTAATTTTAATAAAATTAAAAAACAATGAGAATATTTTTAAAAAATTAAAAGAAACTTTTTAACTTTAATCTTTATTAATTTATTTTTAAACAAATTTCGAATGAGCAAGATGTATCATGGGTTGTATCAACATGAGCCTAATGTTGTGTGGCACTCTATTCTGAGGAGGAATTTAGCTAGGCCTCGAGCTGTGTTCTTCCTCTGGCTTGCCTGCCACCAGAAATTGGCTACAAAGTCGAGACTTAAGAAGATTGGAATAGAGCTAGATCCTATTTGTTGCTTCTGTCACGAAGAGGAGACTCAAGAGCACCTCTTGTTCTGTTGTAAACCTATGTTTGCTATTTGGCAGGATATTCTTCTTTGGCTGGGAGTGACCCGTACCCCTATGCACTGGCAGGTTGAAATTGATTGGATTGTGAGATATTGTAATGGCAAGGGCAAAAAATGTGGGATCATGAAGATGGCTGCAGCAGAAACCATTTATTTTTGCTGGAAGTATAGGAATGACTCTTGTTTTGGGGAGTCATATGATAGAAATATAGTTGTAGATAACATCAAAAAGATAGTCATACATAGAGGTTGACAAAGTAGGAAGTATAGAGATAGTGTGGCCCAATTATTGTTGTAAGTATTAGTTGCTTGGTTGGATCCCTTGTGATCACCGTGCTTTGTATCGCTTTTTTGAATTAATCCAATATATTTTATTGATTAAAAAAAAACTATTTAAAAAGTAAATAGTTGAATTATTAAATAAATTGTTTATAAAATTGTAACTATTTAACTAAATTATTGAGATTATTTAAAAGTTATTACGTTAATTATAAAATAGCTAAATTATAAATATAAATAGTTTAATAGTTAATTGCAAAATATAATTTTAACTTTAATTAAAATTTATTACGTTAATTATAAAATATCTAAAAGTTATAAAATTTATAAAAAAAATACAATTAAAATTTTAATTTTAACAATTAAAACATAACTCAAATTTATAAATAAATTAATAAAATTTAAAAATAAAATAGGAAAATTACTAAACTAAAAATAATTTAAATTTGTATTGATGAAATGTCATAAAAAAATCATTTGAAATACACAAGTGCACCACGTGAAACTTTGCAAAAAAAAAAATTAAATTAAAATAGTAACAAATAATTTAGAGGAATCAAAATTTATAATTTTTTTAATATACTAAAAATAATAGTTGATAGACTCAAAAGAATAAAGAAACAAAGTATCAAAAAAAATAAAAATATTAATTGATAGAAATAAAATGAACTGAATATGACAGTTTTTGGGTCATTTTAATATAATAAATTCATTCTAATTTTGTGTATCATTATTAATTCAATATAACAAATTTCCAAAATTATTAACATATCTTTTTTAATTCTAAAAGGAATGTACTTATGCCATTTATAAAATATTTTATTTGATCGGTCCAAAATTTGAAATGGTTGTTCCCTATAATTAAAATCGATATATTTGTTTTTATTAACTAATAAATAGTATAAATCTTTGAAGATCTTAATTTTAAACCACCATTTCAAAATAATTCTATAATTCAAAACTTCTGCGTTTTTTCGGAAGTGTACTTCTGAAATCCCAAAAAATGAGATTTCAGAAATGCATTTCCGAATTCTAGAAAAAATTTTAAAAAAAAATTATTTCGGAAATGCATTTCCGAAGTAAGGGTATTTAGGAGTTTTTGCTGGGGGTCAGCCTCATAGGGAGGTGAAGAAAAAAATTCTCTAAATTTATGAATCTTTCTAAAAATTCGTTACATTTCTTTTTTTTTTCCCTTTTGTTGACTTCCTCCAACCTAAAAAAGAGGTTAAACTTTTTCAAATCATCATATTATAAAAAATATATCATTAACTCATTAGAAATTTCATTTGTTTCTTATTTTTTGTAAAATTTACTAGATTTTAATATTAGAAACACTAAATAATTATCAAATTTGATGAAAATGAAGGATAAAATATAGTAAAATGGTGATTAATCAGTACCTTACGGTGTTCTATATTTCACTTAAGTATATTCCAATTAAATAAGCTTCACTTATTCATTTTATCTCTCATCAATTTGTCTTTATATGTGTGACCCTATAGGTTCTCGTGACATTGACAATTATACTAAATCACACATTTAATATAATAAACCGTGATGAGTATCTAGCAACACATCAATACTACTCAAGCCGCAAAAATATCATGTGATTTGATAAAAACCTTCGTGTGATAATGTTTATGTGTATAATTAGTCTTTATGTCTATATTGAACATAAAGCTTAATTTAATATTGATCCCTTAGATATTCATCTAGGTCACTCATGTACCTAAGCATGATATGTAGAGTTTCCATCAACCATATTTATCATCATCTTGTTATGAACAATGTTTGATTGACAATAAAGTACTCGACTCCACATCTAGGGTCTATAATGATTTCAAGTTGAAGAGTGCTATTGTTGGCTGGAGATTTCGTTTGGAGAAAATATTCTTTGAAGGATTAGAGTTCGAAGAAGAATGGTTTCTGATGACCATTTTTGGGAATAAAAATGGCTACTGATGGCCATGATTCGAGGATGTTGTTTAAAGTTGAAATAAAGATAATGGGAATTGGAGCTATTCGAAGTGAATTGTCTTTAAGACTTAAGTGTTTTTGCGAAATACGGAGGGTACTGAAGCTTGACGTGTTTTCGTAGCATTCTCGGTTCTGATCACGTTGCCACATATCGAAAGAGGATTCAGGCGGGAGGATTTGAATTTCGAAATAGTCTGTGTAACCGAATAAGGACAGATGGCGCCCCAGGAATTCGAAGCGTATGCATGTGGGCAACGTGGCATTTCATTAGTGTAGGACCGTTAGGGTCAAAATTAGTATAAATAAGGGTCTTAATGTTAGGATTCCGTGTGTTCATTTTGTACAAATCACTCACAAATTACTCAAGTATCAAGCGTTCAGAGAACGAGTTCGCTGAGAAATGTACGTATGACACCACCATCTTAAATACGTTTGTATTCATCTTTATGCAAGTATCTTTTCAATATTTTTCTATCTTTCGTTACGTTTCAGCCATTTACATTCCTGCAATTTTATCTTTCGTTTTAACTTACTTCGAAGTATTTACTTTCTGCAATTTACATTCTTGTATTCTAAGTTTCTTGCAAGTTTATCTTTACTCCATCTTTCGCCAGAGTTATATTTGCGTGTATAATAAGGTGATTGTCAGTCTTTACATTTTGTCTATTTATTTCTTATATCGAAGACCAAATAACCAACCAATATGAACCAATTCATCACAAATAACAAACTTTTTGACTATGTCCTAGGATCAATCTAGTCGATCCTGCGAGTAACCAAAGTATATTCTATAGTTTGAAAGACTAGCGGTTGTTTACCCGAAATCACCGTAAACAGCTATACACCACTATCACCTTGAGAATAACTTATGGCACTTGCATAAAATTTTATGTAGTATTCTTATGGTGGGTCAATTCATTATACATATTACTCCTAATATTCATACATATGTGAAGATTTGATAACTATTTATCCATGATTCATGAGATGTGATCATCAATCTAACAACATAATAGTCTCAATGGATTAATGTTATCCCACTTCACAATAAAGTTCGGCTATGAATACTTTAATAATAAAATATTTATGTTTAACTAGTAACAAACTCGTGCGTGTTCTGTTCGGTTACGCGAATTTGGATACATCATTTATTTTAAATAAAAATATTAAAAAAGAAAAAAAAAATAGATAAATAATTGATTATTTCATATATATAAAAACATTTAGATCAATAATAGATTTTTTCCCGTATACCATTTTCGGATTAAAAAAATTTAATCATAATTACCCCTTATCGTATATAAAAATATTTAGATCAATAATAGATTTTTTTTTCTGTATACAGACTTCATTTTTGTTTAGGTATCATTTACAAAAATATTTGGATCAATAGTAAATTTCGTAAATAAAAATATTTAGATCAATAATAAATTTTTTCCCGTATACCATTTTTGAATAAAACATATTTGGGTCATAAATACTATTTTTTGTAAATAATAGATTTTTTCCTGTATATAAATATTATTTTTGTTTAGGTATTATTTACAAAAATATTTTGATCAATATTAAATTTTCGTATATTAAAATTTTTAGATCAATAGTATATTTTTTCTCATATACCATTTTTGGATGAAAAATATTTGATCATAAATACAATTTCTCATCTATAAAAATATTTAGGTCAATAATAGATTTTTTCCCGTATATAGACTTCATTTTTGTTTAGATATCACTTACAAAAATATTTGGATCAATAGTAGATTTTTTCCCGTATAACATTTTTGAATGAAAAGTATTTGGATCATAAATAACATTTTTCGTAAATAATAATACAAATATTATTTTTATTTAGGTATCAGCTACAAAAATATTTGGATCAATATTAAATTTTCGTATAAAAAATACTTAGATCAATAATAATTTTTTTTTTCGTATACCATTTTTAGATTAAAAATATTTGATCATAAATACCATTTCTCGTATATAAAAATATTTAAATCAATAATAAATTTTTTTCTAGTATACATACCTCATTTTTATTTAGGTATCATTTACAAAAATATTTGGATCAATAGTAAATTTCATATATAAAAATATTTAGATCAATAGTAGATTATTTTCCCGTATACCATTTTGGAATAAAAATATTTAGATCATAAATACCATTTTTCATAAATAATAGATTTTTTTTCATAAACAAATATTATTTTTGCTTAGGTGTCATTTACAAAAATATTTTGATCAATATCAAATATTTCGTATATAAAAATATTTAGATCAATAATAGATTTTTTGGCCTATTCCATTTTTGAATAAAAAATATTTGGATCATAAATAACATTTTTCGTGTATAAAAATATTTAGATCAATAATAAATTTTTTTCCCGTATACAAACTTCATTTTTGTTTAGGTATCATTTACAAAAATATTTGGATCAATAGTAAATTTCGTATATAAAAATATTTAGCTCAATAGTAGATTTTTCCCCGTATATCATTTTTGAATAAAAAATATTTGGATCATAAATACTATTTTTCGTAAATAATAGATTTTTCCGTATACAAATATTATTTTTATTTAAGTATCATTTACAAAAATATTTGGATCAATATTAAATTTTCGTATATAAAATTATTTAGGTCAATAATGGATTTTTTGAATAAATTTTTTCGTATGTCATTTTTGACTAAAAAATATTTCGATTATAAATACCATTTTTTGTATATAAAAAAATATATTAATAATTTTTTTTTTGTGGAAGAAAGAAGTGAGAAATTGATGAAAGAGAAAAAAAATAGAGAATGGAGGGAGATTTGATAAGTTAGATAAAATATAAGAGTTGTATTATTTTAATAATAAAATTATGAACTTTATGGTGCAAAGACTAAAAAACCACAATTTTAATGTGGTAGCAAAAAATCAAATAAGGGCACAGCCAATAATTTTCTTATATTATAGATAGAATCTCATGAGTAAGTTACGCTTAATGTTTTACTAAACAGACTAGCTATTCTAGGGACATTATTATTTTCAAAAAATAAACATAACAAAAAAATAATTTATTATTATTAATAGATAATTTGATACAATTGCCAAGTTCAATATAAAGCTAGTATGACGCACGTGGAAAACTCTTGACGCGTTGGCTAGACCACGGGGCGAGTTTAAGGTCTGTGAATTGGACTAGCCCTATATAAATATGGTCTTTGTGTCATGTTTGCGTAATGCATGTGATTGACATGTGGGGCGGGAGCGTGAGGCGCATTTCGAGTGTGTGATCCATAATAGTGACAGGATAAGAGATTGAGAAACACTTTGATATAAAATAAGAAATGTTCTTATGAACTTGAAGATTATTTTATTTTAACTCATCTTGTAATCTCATATAACAACTCTTGAATCATAGTGAATAGGAGAGTTGATATTTTATTCAGAAAAAATTAAATTGATCGAAGTGAGTAAATAAATTTGGTGTGTGCTTATCTTTTATTATATTCTTATTTGTGTGAGATTTTTAATATTGTTTGACACATTAATTTTGCTTGAACTCATTTATTGTGTTTTTCAATCTTTTCGTGTCACACATGATTATTTTCTATGTGTTTGATATAGTTTGAAAAAATTTATTAGTATTAGAAGATAATTGTTATATGGGTCATGCTAACATGTGTCCTAAGGGCACATGTTAAGCATACTATAATCAGAAAAAGTTAAATAGAATTAAATGTAATAAAGTCATATTTAAAGTTTCGAAGCATTTAATGCACATGTTTCAATAAAATATTTCTATAAATAGCCTATTAACTTGTGCCATTGGGGCACATGTTAGCTTTTCCCTTGTTATATTTAGTATTGTGAAACAGTGACTATTTATGATTAAGCGTTGGAATTTTAAAGTTACTACTCCTTTTTATTGTAAATTTTAGAATTTATATTGTTTTTTTTCATCTTATAATTCAAAAAAAAAAAATTATTGATTAATTTTATATATATATATATATATATATATATATATATATATATATATATATATGTACCCTACTTTGACTCACCGCTTCAACAACAGTGCAGAATTTTGTCCAAATTCAATTTTGTTTCAACCCAAAAGTAGCTATGTGCCAGCCAGCTGAACAGGTTTGACGTTTTTTGTTATCATCACATTTGTAATTTTGCTGGAAATTATCTGTTCTTCTAAAGCTGTTAAGATCCGATCCATGGTGCTCAATATTACCAACCAACCAGGTTTAATTACAATTCTTTCTCATTGAAGACATCAATATTCTTTTATTGAATGCCCAATTTTCAATTAATAAACGCTCCTTTCTTTGAACAAAATATTCTCTCCATGTGCCTTAAGTTTCAATATATTATTATAATATTTATTAAAATATGTGGAAAATTTATTCAAATCCTTGTTAAAGGACGATCTGCTACAGTCAAACTGCATGATGTTTGTTCCCTTCCCTTCTACCAAAAACTAGATTCCTTTACATTCATGCACTCCAAAATATCACTCCAAAACTAATTTCTTCTTTCTAGATGGTGAATATTTTACTCTTTATACTTTCAACACTTATAAATTCAACCACAAATGTTCTCATTCTCTTCAAATAATAAAATACTCCTCCCTCTTCTACATTTTATAATACTCAACTTGAGTTCTTATTTTGACCAACAATAATGAAAATTTGAGTTTCTATAACCATTCTTCTAGTAATTTATAGTTTCTAATATTGCTAAATTTTTAGGCATTAACGATTATAAAGTGTTTCTGATTATATTTCATATAAATATTTATTTACAAATCCTTTTTATATCTTACAAACAACATGGACTTGTTGAGAAAATAATATAATTTCAGCCTGTGTAATATATTACAATAAATATGCATTAAGTTACACCTCTCTTTTGCATCGTTCAATACAAGATAGAGATTTGATGCAATCGGTTGTACCAAATGTGCAATAAATTATATTCTTTTCAATTTTTTGTATTTTTGAGACAGAGATTTAACGCAAAGCGATTGTATCAAATGTGCAACCGGTGGCAGGTCTCTTGAATTTCTTTTTTATCATTAATTGATTAGTTGTATAGTTTTGTATGATGATTTAAATATCTATGTTGGATTTTTTATGTTAGAATGTCATATTTTAACATTAATTCTCTCTAATTCTCTCATTCTCTCCATTACACTATTATTCTTGTGATTGTGGTTCTAACCTAATATTTAGCATCAAGAGTCTGGTTCTTTGATTGAACATTTAGTGTGCGAAAATGCTTTTCGTCTCTAATGAACGTATTCCTACAAATTTCTCAATTCTCGATGTGAAGAATTATAACAAGTGTTGCAAACAGAGGTGCTAGTTATCAACATGTTCTTGAAGTGATTAAGGACAATATTAATCCACTTGTAGAAGGTGCATCAGTTGTACAAAGAATTGTGCACAAGGAGGAGAAGACGAAAGATTTAAAGCTTTGTATCTCGTTCATCAATGTGTTGATGGTGATAATTTTGAGAAGGTTAGTGACTGCACATCCTCAAAGGAAGTTTGGGAAATCTTGGAGAAAAGTTATACGAGAGAAGATAAGGCAAAGATGGTGAGGTTACAAACTCACAAGAGGCAACTAGAGTTAATTCAAATGGAGGAGAACAAAACCATTAGTTAATATCGCAAGATTGGTGAATCAAGTGAAAGCTTGCGGAGAGACAATCACCGAGCAGTATGTGGTTGGTAAAATCTTGAGATCGTTGACGTCAAGATTCAAAGTAAGAGTGTGTGTAGGCCAATCAACACCGAGACAACTTTAGCAAAGATGTAGGATGCAGAACCAAGTGTCATCTTGAGATGGTGTATTCAGACGTTTGACGTAAGTTGACTCAATCGGAGGCAATAAGTACTTTGTCACTTTCATTGATAATTTTAGTAGAAAATTATGGACTTACTTGATTAAAAGAAAATATGAAATGTTGGAAGTATTCAAGAAGTTCAAATCCATGGTGGAAAGATAAAGTGATCATAAAATAATAAAAAAAAGATGATGGAGGTGAATATGTCTCAAACGGTTTTGGGAAATTTTGTGATCAAGAGGACATTGTGCATGAGGTAATACCACCCTATACACCTCAAAAAAATGGAGTCACCAAGATGAAGAATCAATCGATTATGAATATAGTGAGAAGCATGTTGAAAGGGAAAAACTTGCCAAAAGAATTATGGGGGGAAGGGGTGTCCACAACTGCATATCTGTTGAGTAGGTGTCAAACAAAGAAGCTGGAAAATATTACACTCAAGGAATTTTGGTCCGAATTCAAGCCAAATATGAGTCGATTGAAGGTATTTGGATCGATTACGTATAGATATGTTCCATATCAGCTAAGAAAGAAGCTGAATGACAAGGGAGAGCAAATGATACTTGTTGGGTATCACACTATACAGGTACCTATAAACTCTATGACGCGCTTAACGAAATAGTCGTAATTAGTAGGGACGTGACTTTTGATGAATTAAAGGACTGGCAACATGCAAAATTTAATTTAAATGGTGTTAGAACTATTTCTGTGGTGTTTGAAAATGCAGAAAATGCAGTCGGTGAAGTTCAAGCTGAAGAAATTTTGAGAAGATCAATGAAGCAAAGAGGCATACCCACAAGACTACAAGATTGTGAGTTGTTTTTGGATAATGAAGTAAATGATAATGGTGATCTTGTCCATTTTGCGCTCATGGTTGATTTCAAGAGAGACTTGAGAGACAAAGAGATAACTTCTTAGGATTCGTTGATATAAGATTTTGTTAATCTTTCAAGTTTATCTAAGGGTTGGGAAATACTTTATAATACCTTGGAATTATATGATTCATATATTGAGAAAAAGAGAATTTGAGAAATACTTAAGTAGAAAACAAGAGATGTTCTTATGAACTTGAATATCTTGTATAAAGACTCATGATTGACAGTGGATCAGAGAGTTGTTCTGTCCCCAAGAATGAATCATTTTAACAATACTTTATATGTGTTTTTGACGAGGTCGCACTATTATCTAACCATAATTTATATGTAATGAACACATTGTCACTACAAGAATTCCAAAAGTTTGATAAAAATCAAATTTGAGGCCTAGATTAGGAGACTTGTTAGAACACTCTTTCTAAAAAAGATACATGAAGCTAATGAGGATGAGTTGGAGTAAAACTTTGTATTTCTGTAAAAAAATAAATAAATACAATTTTTAAAAAATTGAACCCTTATTTTATTTAATTTCACTTCTTATTACAACATCAATTTATCAGATCTACTACATCACTTTTCTAATTTTAATTTATTTCAAAGACTTTAATATATATATATATATATATATATATATATATATATATATATATATATATATATATATATATATATATATATATATATATACATAAATTATTTTTCATAAAAGAATTAACATTTATTGCATAAAAAAATATAAATTTAAAAAAGGAAAAGAAAAGAATATCAGAAGTATCACTTGAAGTGGAAGTGAGTTTTACAATAAATGAGAAAGAGAGTACTAGCATTAATTAATAATCTTGCAAGCCTAAACTAGTACTATAGTAGTATAGAGGCATCATAGCATTCACATTAACCTCTCTTTGCATTTCATCCATAGTAAATGAATCCCAAGGCACTCTACTCACAAACAAAAATCCAACCATGAACCCAAACAAAACCATTGATTCTTTTCCTTAACCTGTCCCCCCTCTCTCAATCTCACAAAAAACTTCCAACCTTCAAAACCATGATTTAGTTATCTCTCTCCATTCTCAAAAAACCAAAAAAATGGGTTTTCCCAAATTGTCCCTTTTCCTTCTTCTCTTCTTCTTCTTCTCCTTCCTCCTCCTCACACCCCATTTCTCTGAATCATCATCCTCTTCAGATTACACAACCTTAGTCTACAAGGGTTGCTCAAACAGCACTTTCACAGATCCAAATGGTGCATACTCACAATCCCTCTCAGCACTCTTTGGCTCCCTCGTTTCACAGTCCACAAAAACAAAGTTCTACAAAACCACAACCGGTAATGGCCAAAACAGCATCACAGGTATCTTCCAATGCAGAGGAGATCTCACAAACTCCGATTGCTACAACTGTGTTAGCAAACTCCCGGTTCTCTCGGACAAACTCTGTGGCAAAACCATAGCTGCTAGAGTCCAGCTTCTAGGCTGTTACATGCTGTACGAGGTTTCTGGTTTTCCTCAAATCTCAGGGATGGATATTCTTTACAAAACATGCGGAACAACGAATGCTGCTGGAAGAGGGTTTGAAGAGAGGAGGGACACTGCTCTTTCTGTGATGGAAAATGGGGTTATTAGTGGTCATGGTTTTTATGCTACTAGCTATCAATCTATGTATGTTATGGGACAGTGTGAAGGTGATGTTGGTGATTCTGATTGTGGTGAGTGTGTTAAATCTGCTGTTCAGAGAGCTCAAGTTGAATGTGGAAGTTCTATTTCTGGACAAGTTTATTTGCATAAGTGTTTCATTAGTTTTAGCTATTATCCTAATGGGGTTCCAAGGCACTCTTCATATGGTGGTTCATCCCCTTCTGGTTCTTCATCTTTTACTGGTAAGAACTTATATCCAATCACTCAGAATTAGTAGATAAGATTGATTTGAATTCTGGGTCAGTAAAAAGTTTTCATTTTTCTTTGTTGTTATGTTGAATCTGTTTCTGTGTTTTCCATTTGACATCTTTGAGAATGGACCAGACATGTGACATGCCATAGACAGTAAAATGTGACACCTTATCATTTTGGAAAAGTTGAATTATTGATTCGAATCACATGCGTCGGTGTCCAGTAGATGTCTGGACACCGGATACGCCTTCAATCTCGAATTTACATGCTATATAGAATTCCATAGTTGTTCAGACTTTAAAGCATTGGTGCTATTTTGTTAAATACTAGTACTTACTATGAATGAAACATGAATTATTGAGTGATTTGTGGCTAAATGATGCAATGACAGGACAAAATACAGGGAAGACAGTGGCTATAATATTAGGAGGTATAGCTGGGGTGGCGTTTTTGGTTATATGCTTGCTATTTGCTAGGAATTTGGTCAAGAAACGTGATGGTAGGTGTTGTTTTGTACATGGTTTATATATACTTTGGAATCAAATTTTTTTACTTAGTTTATAGTACTTTAATTAAAGTCATGCTTATGCTACATTTTGCAATGTTATTTTGTTTGTACAGATTATTGACAGTAGAAGAAGATGGTTTACTTTGGAGGCAGAATTGTTGTTGAGGTGATTGATGATATATATCTTTTGGATGAAAGAGATTTGTGGTAAATAGACTTGAGAGATAGAGAAAGCATCTAGGACTGTTGAATGTGGGGACAAGACTAATTCTTGTAGTTAGGTAAGAAGATTTTGTTGTGAAAAAAAGGGTGTAATTAGCTCATGAAAGTGAGATTTTTTTTGGTATTATTACAAGGGAAAAAGGATATACCCAGAAGAATGAATGTTTTGGATGAAAATTTTGTGTCTTACCCTTTAGCCATGTGAATGATTCTCTTTTTCTTCGTCTCCTTATACTATTGACTCTTCATTTTATTTGATAACTTTAACTTTTTAAAAAGTTGCATGTAGCGCTTCTTTCACTCTTTCCCTTTTCCTTTTACCCCCCTCCAACTCAGCGCTTGTTTGAAACTACGATGACTTTGACGAAATTACAATGACAAAGTGTGTCCGGTGTCTTACACACATTAATGTCCGGCTCGACACTGACTCTTGTAATTACATTTGATTGGTTCGTTTGTTCAAATTTTTATTGGTGTGTCTGTGCTTCATAGTTGTACATTATAATTTTTTTGTCAAACTTAAGGAAAATTGAGAGATGTTCTCAATTACTCCCTCCGTCTCATAATAAGTGTCTCATTTGCACTTTTCCTGTGTCTCAAAATAAATGTCCCTTTAGAATATCAATGCAACATTTATTAATTTTTTCCACTACTATACCCCTATATATTAACTTTTACGTTTTCCAACTACTCCGCTACCTATAATAAATAAGGGTACTTTAGTAAATGGTATTAAATTTATCACTAAAATCAACACATCTAATCATTTTCTTAAGAACCGTGAAAAGTTCAAATGTGACACTTATTATGAGACGGAGGGAGTATTTTGCTTTTTGTGTTTAGTGTGGACAATGACAGATACATAACTTCACAAGTCAAGACTCTAAATATTGAGGGGAGAAGGAAAAGTAGGCACAATATTTTTGGGGTCTACTTTATGATATTAACCTCAAAAAGGAATCGTTTCGCATTACTAGCATGTGACTTCTTTTAAGGCTTTGCTTTCCTCTCACGTTCTCTTGGAAAATGTTTTGGCCTGTTTTCTGTTTTTCAGTCTCTCACCAAATCGAGGAGGGTGAAAAAATGCCATTATATACTTTCCAATTCTTTATTGATTTTGATTGATTAACAGATATTTTAATGCTAACCAACTTTTCCTACTATGACGATTACGCTTAAGCAGGCTTATGCACCACATAAATTAGCTTCAAGCTTTAAGAACTAAACAACTTTTGTAATTTTAAATATCAAAATTTTGATCTATCTACTCTCAAGAACTGAAAGTTCATTGGAGTGGTCCAATTTTTAACAGAAAATTAGTGTCAGCATCTGACCTTTTCCAGTCCGAAGTGCTCAGTGATTCAAAAAAGCGAAGAGGCATTTTCAATGAGTCTTGGTTTGAGCAAAAAGATGCTTTATTTGATACTATCATTATCAAGTGAGTACGATGCTTCTGTGGCCTAAATATATATTGACACAAAAATAGCACTATATCAAATTCCTCAGTAAATTTATTTCATTGCTGTCAATTTAAAAAGATTATGCTTTAAGCCAATTGCTGATACCTCAATTAAAGATTATGTGGATTATTTATTTTTCTTTCAATTTGACTACGGACTAAGGAAAAAGAAGTTGTTGAAGAGGAATTCATTGAACATGTGACAAAGGAAGCACAGAATTGTTTATTACAGAATACATATTTCTACGTTGCTTTAATACTGCCGAGGAGACACTATAAAGTCCTTTCCTCAATTTCAAGCGTTATAGAGATAGATATATCTATGATTTTCACTTTATGTATGATAGCATAAATATGAAAATTTATTAATTTTATCAGATCCTTGAGGCAGCCCAAAAAACAGCAGAACCCAGAAGGAGATGCGGTAAAGGCCATTACTTTAGCACCATTGTCTAGCACTCCTGAAAAGAAGTATATGTGTGCAATCAGGATGATTCTCACTGCTATTTTTGGTTGACTGGCCTTCAACTTTGAAAAGACAATAACAATAAAACTAAAAGTACTCCATAAGAATGCTTCTTTCCTTGTTTGTTGTGCATCCTCGGTTAGTTCAGTTAGAATCTCCACTTCATACTAGAGTCCAATGTCCATATGTTGGATTGAAAAAGCTCCTCTAAAGTAAGCTTCTTTGTAAAATCACCAGGCAGCAACAAATCCACCTTTAAATTTTTGTGAATAAAGTTTAATTCACATAAACTTCAGGATAGAATGTGGAATTACTGATCTCACTTTTCCTTTTACAAAAAGGTTTCGTTTGAATAAACAAGTTAGTTAAGAACTTAGTATATACAAGTGTTTATCACATCATTTTTAAGCAAGAATTATTTTTATAACAAAAGATAAAATAAAGTCAAACTATCTTAATAGAAGTTATAAGTTGATATTATAAGTTAGTCAGAAGCGTTTTTTTGAAAATAAGTTGAAAACAACTTATGAAGGTATCTTAAGCTGATTTTGTAACTCTCTCAAAGTGTCACAAACACTTATGTCAGCAAATAAATACAAATAAGTCAATTCAAACATGGTCCGAGTCATGTTTATAGAGAGCATAACTAAAGCTTCTCAGACATTTACTGATACAGTGTTGTACTTTAGGCAGTTCTTTGGTTTTACTCTTACCTTAACATTGATGAGCACTGAACAGAGAATCGATCACAGGGTACAAAATTCTGTAATCTGTCCCTTTTTCAAATCAAAGAAGCTACGGCATTAGCACCGCCTCATAGCTCCTTCCACCCTGCCAAATTCATGGCCACCGAGATGGCATGCAACACTACAGCTACCAACCAGAAGGTACTGCTGTGTTTAATCACTGTACCTGATACATAAAAATACAAACACATGAACCAAAAAGCTGAAACAAAAAATAAAGGGAAACTGAGGGAATATGAGGTTGGTTTGGTGGTTGTGATGGGGGAGTTAAGAATTTGAGTGATAAGGAGGTTGAGAGCTCGATCTCCACTCCCAGTATAATGTTAACAATTAATAACAATATTAACATTGATTGTTTCTATAAATAAAGGGAAACAGAAGTAAAAATGATAGCACGTATGACATGGCATTTGCTATAGAGGCACAACATGAACAATAAACTGATTTTTCTTACCACCTCCATTCCTTATGACATGAAATAGCAATAACCAACTCTAGCATTTGTGTGCAAGGAGGTGCAATAGGAGAAGACAAATTTCCAACCAGTAGACCGCCAAAACAAACTGAGGATCATGGACATCCATTCCAATGTGGCTTTGGCATGTCCTGTAAACAGTAGTTACTGAAAAGATGAGTCATTCAGTTTAGCAAAAGCAAATAAATTAGAATCACAGAGAGAAAGAGAAGGGAGGTAAAACAAGTATTCATAAGACCATCGACCAACCTTTTGGAAAACATTTTGGGGCCAATATCAGTCTTGATTTTGAATTTCATATTGTGAAAGCTCCAGGCTCCATTCATATATATTCAAAATCCACTTGATCAATTTTGACATTCGTTAACCTTTGATGACAATCAAATAACAGAACCTCTTCCTACCAGTAGTTGCCGCAAGAACATTCTCCATTTCTAAAATGATGAAACCTCTTCCTATCTCTCACAACTATCTCTCGTCCAACTACTTTGGAAATAAATTTGAATGCATTGTGGCAGTCTCCACATATTCTCAAATTTTTGAAAACACGAATCGTAGCTCCCAAAGGAAGCTTCATAATTCCGTATACAACAGCCAGTTTTTCACTGTGGGTAGACAAGGCTTGTTCCTTATGCTCAGATTCCATATCATGTAATACAAACTTTGTATCAGGAACATACCCCAATTTCCTCATTTCATGTACCAGTTGCTCCAGATATGTGTACACCGCTTGTACCTCAGGGTGTCTAGCATCATCAGCCAAAAAGACATGGACCATGTTTTCGACCTCAACCCAACTACAACCAGGTTCCTTCTTCACTCCTCGTTCCCTCATCAGCAACCTCACCCTAGCCACTTCGTCCCACTGACCTAAAGCAGCATACATATTGGAAAGAATTATGTAGGTTCCGTCTTGCTGTGGAATAAGCTCAAGGAGTCGGTCAGCAGCTTGAATGCCCAATTCAATGTTCCCATGAATCCGACAACCAGCAAGAAAAGCTTCCCAAATTGGCGCACCGGGTTCAAAAGGCATTGATTTGATTACACTCTTTGCTTCTGAGAACATACCCGCACGACACAACAAATCAATTAAACGGGCATAATGATCCTCTCCGGGGGTTATATTGTAACGAGAGCACATCGTATCAAAATAATGGTGTGCCTCTTTGACCAAGCCTGCATGGTTGCAAGCAGTAAGAATTGTGAGGAAAGTTATCCTATCAGGCAAAATATCTTCCTTCAACATCTGTTCAAAAAGCTCAATGGCTTGGACACCATGTCCGTGTTGTGCAAGAGCTGCAATCATAGCATTCCAAGATACTGAATCCACATAAGGCATTGTGAGAAACACGGATTCAGCAGATTCAACAACACCACATCTCGCGTACATGGTAATCAACGCATTGCCTGCAGAGAGGCCTGAATCATGGCCCAATCGAATAACCTGAGAATGAATTTGTTGTCCATTGTCCAACGACCCAAGAACAGCACAAGATGTAATCGCCCCCGCATAAGCATAATCACAGGGTTCTAGCCCCTCTGACTTCATCTGGTTGAACAGCTTCAAGCCTTCTTCTCCAAAACCATTTTGCGCCAAACCAGATATCATTACTGTCCAAGTCAGCACGTTCCTCTCTGGCATCTCCCTGAAAATAGAATGAGCTTCCTCAATGCGTCTTGCATTGACATACCCCGACAAAACAGCATTCCAGGAAACAATATCTCTCACAGGCATTCTATCAAAGACTCGCCTCGCCTCCACCATTCTACCATACTTAGTGTAGAAAGTAATCAAAGCATTACTAACAGACAAAACAAAGTGCTGTGATGGCTCCACCACTGTCCGGAGAATATAACCATGCACCTGTCTTCCATAATTGAACATCCCCCTCCTCACATTACCAGAAGCACATGCACTAATCAAACTGGTGTAAGTATACTCATCCTCCTGCATTCCCATCGAATGCATTCTCCTGAACATGTCAAATGCCTCTTCATATAAACCACGTCGAACATAACCAGAAATCATAGCATTCCAAGCAACATCAATAGGGTAAGTCATTCCATCAAGAAGCTCCCGCGCTGCAGCGAGATCATCATTCCTCACATAACCAGCAATCATGGTAGTCCACGAGGGTTCATACACCTGATTCTTAGGAGCCTCGTCAAAAACCTTCCTAGCAGAATCCATCAACTGAGATGATTTCACCAAAGGCGAAGAAGCACAACAAACATAGCAACTCAAAAGCGCATTCAAAACAGAAGGTATCGACATTGTTCCCCATTTGATAACCTCACAATGCAGCATTTGACAATGCCACTCCTCGTCTGCTATAATGGAGAGAGCTGAAAGCACACTTGAGAACGTAAAAGGATCAGGCAAAAAGCCTTGTCTTCTCATTTGAACAAATAGATTGAGTGCAGTGTTACCATCGTTACCGTGAGAGTAGGCAGTGATCATGGCATTGTAACTGACTGTATCACGAATAACGAGTGGGATGGCGTTGAAGAGTTGTCGAGCGAGTTTGATATCACCGGAGGAGGAGTATGCGGAGAGAAGAGTGGTTCTGGCGACTATATCTGGTTTGGGAATTTTATCGAACAGTTTGCGAGCGTAAGTAATGTTGGAGGATTTGCAGTAAAAGTTGATGAGACGGTTGAGGATGAAAGTGTTTGGTTTGAAACCGGAGGTGAGGATGTGTGCATGGACAGCACGTGCGACGGTTTGAGTGGCGGAAGCATGGTTTAGTTGGGTTAAGTAACGGTATGCCATGTCACGAACGTCCATGTTTTTGTTGGAAATGAAACAAACGCGATACGATGCTGTCGCATGCAAACCATATACTGAACTTCAGAGGACCTTTTATTACTACCGCCACTTTTTTATTTTTTGTGGGAACTTACAAATTTGTTTTGTTCTGTTGTAAAATATTTAAATACTTGAATTACAGAGGACCTTTTATTACTATCGGTTTAATTTATTTTGATTCAATGCAAGGTAGAGAGAGGACTTTATAAAAAGAAATTAGATTTGAACTTTTCAAAACATAGAAGATTACATAGCCTAAATTTGTTTGCTGTGACCAATCGTTAATTGGTCCAGTGGTGATTGGCGCTGGACTTGGTAGGGAGAACCACTGTTCGATCCTCCGTAACTGCGATCGGGAGAAGTCTTATTAGACTATATAAGACTATCTACAATGGTTATTTAACATCCTTCTTTTTACACTTCATTCAACATCTTACCCGACCACTTTTATTTCATATTTTTATTTTATTTTATATTTTTGTGATTATATATTAATAACAATTGTCGATTGAAATTAAATTAAAATAATTAAGATTTAAATATTTTATTTTGATTTTTTTCTAATTTAATAATTTATTTTTATTTTATTTTTCTAATTTAATAATTTATTTTAATTTTAATTTTCTAATTTTATATTTTTAATTAATTTTTTATTTGCAAAAAATAAAGACGAGATATAGAGATACAATAGATTCAACTCACAATTAATAATTTATTGGAGGCTAAATAGAAAAATTAGAGAGAAAAATGAATTTTTTCCTTTGTCCAAATCAAACGAACCGAGACTCTATTTATAGACAAAAACAATGATAAATTTTAAGTAAAATAAAAATAAATAAAAAATTGATTTTCTATAAAATGATTAAGGTGAGATAAAAATATAAATAATCACATGCAACGACCAATAAGATTTTGCAAAGTATTATAAGTGGCTCCCTTTAACACAAATTAATCTATGTCACTTTTAACACCTCATTCAACCATCCATTACAAGCAATCAATTATTGAAAAATATATTCAACATCCCCATTACAAGTGGTCTAATACATAAAAAAATAGCATGAAAAATCGGACAAGTCAATAACTGGAGTCAATGCACGTGCCCAGCTTCTAAATAGTTAAAACTATTATGCCTCTACGGTGTGCCCTACTTCATAGTCATTTTCTATAATAAATTTTAGTGGAGCCTTTACAACATTAGACAAGTTCCATATTATTTGCATGTTTGATTTGATTTTGAGATATTTGGTTAGATAAAAGTATAATTGATTCTGTCTCTAGAATTGATTCTATTTAAAACTAGAATTTGTAGCTTCTGCCTCCAGAATTGATTCTGAATGATTTTTACATTGTAATTT
Source organism: Vicia villosa (assembly GCF_029867415.1). NCBI lineage: Eukaryota > Viridiplantae > Streptophyta > Magnoliopsida > Fabales > Fabaceae > Vicia > Vicia villosa. Next base: position 143,086,241 of record NC_081180.1, read on the forward strand.
ATTATTTAACTCACTTTTACATAAATGTATCCAAACATAAATCAATTATGCTAAACTCAATTCTGATAAAATCAATTCAACCAAACTCAATCCTGTTAGAATCAATTCTATTCACCGCCAATCCAAACACAGTCACTTAAATCTAAAGTATATAGGTGGACTCTAGAGGCACGCCTGATTAAAATCAGGGTAATGCTATTAGGACACATGTTAAAAAATTTATAAATAGAAAATTTGTCTTGAATAAAATAAAAAATAAAACTATTTATGTATTTGTAATAAATTCAAATCACAATTTTTAAGATAAAGTTTCTTAATTTAGTTCTTAACATGCGTCATTAAGTTAGTCTTAAAACTAATAAGCTTCTAAAGGTCGCCGAATGAAAGAGATAGAAAAATCTTGTGACATTTGTTCTTAGAAAACAATTGTCTTATAAAAGCTTCTAGGATCTCTAAAACTTAATTCCTTGCTACAAAGTCTAAAACGGTTTAGACTCGAGTACACGATTCTAAACTCTAAAATCTCTCATTCACTGTCTTTATTAACTGGATTGTTGTAGTGTTTGCACATACATTCTTTTGCAAACAAGATCTTAAGAAGCGTCACCGACAATAGGATATGTCATCCTCCTTCC